>NC_065540.1:30540388-30719561 GCF_932294415.1 Quercus robur | reverse complement strand
TCAGGACGGGCCGAATAATAGAGAGGAAAAAAAAATTTCCTTCCTATCCGTTCGAAACCCGACCCGAGTTAGAAAATTCAAAAACAAATGCAAAAAAAATTCTAAAAATTAAAAAACATCATCCAGGCTTCATTTCAAGAAGAAACGGGTCAGGACAGGCCGAAAAATAGAGAGGGAAAAAAAAAATTTTCCATCCAATCGGTTCGAACCCGACCCGAGTTTGAAAATTCAAAAACAAATGCAAAAAAATTCTAAAAATTAAAAAACATCATCCAGGCTTCATAACAAGATGCAACAGGTCAGGACAGGCCCGAAAAATAGAGAGGAAAAAAAAAATTCCTTCCTATCCGTTCGAAACCCGACCCGAGTTAGAAAACTCAAAAAACAAATGCAAAAAAATTCTAAAAATTAAAAAACATCATCAAGGCTTCATTTCAAGATGAAACGGGTCAGGACAGGCCGAATAATAAAACGAAAAAAAAATTTCCTTCCTATCCGTTCGAACCCGACCCGAGTTAGAAAATTAAAAAACAAATGCAAAAAAATTCTAAGAATTAAAAAACATCATCTAGGCTTCATATCAAGACGAAACGGGTCAGGACGGGCCGAATAATAAAGAGGAAAAAAAAATTTCCTTCCTATCCGTTCGAACCCCGACCCGAGTTAGAAAATTCAAAAATAAATGCAAAAAAATTATAAAAAATTAAAAAACATCATCCATGGCTTCATTTCATGAAGAAACGGGTCAGGACAGGCCGAAAAATAGAGAGGAAAAAAAAATTTTCCTTCCTATCCGTTCGAACCCGACCCAGAGTTAGAAAATTCAAAAATAAATGCAAAAAAATTCTAAAAATTAAAAAACATCATCCAGGCTTCATTTCATGAAGAAACGGGTCAGGGGCAGGCCGAAAAATAGAGAGGAAAAAAAATTTTCCTTCCTAATCCGTTCGAACCCGACCCGAGTTAGAAAATTCAAAAATAAATGCAAAAAAAATTCTAAAAATTATAAATGGCCGAAAAATAGAGAGGAAAAAAAATTTTCCTTCCTATCCGTACGAACCCGACCCGAGTTAGAAAATTCAAAAATAAATGCAAAAAAATTCTAAAAATTAAGAAACATCATCCAGGCTTCATTTCAAGACGAAACGGGTCAGGACGGGGCCGAATAATAGAGAGGAAAAAAAAATTTCCTTCCTATCCGTTCGAACCCGACCCGAGTTAGAAAATTCAAAAATAAATGCAAAAAAAATTCTAAAATTAAAAAAACATCATCCAGGCTTCATTTCATGAAGAAACGGATCAGGACAGGGCCGAAAAATAGAGAGGAAAAAAAAAATTTCCTTCCTATCCGTTCGACACCCGACCCGAGTTAGAAAATTCAAAAATAAATGCAAAAAATTCTAAAAATTAAAAAACATCATCCAGGCTTCATTTCATGAAGAAACGGGTCAGGGCAGCGCCGAAAAATAGAGACGAAAAAAAATTTTCCTTCCTATCCGTTCGAACCCGACCCGAGTAGAAAATTCAAAAATAAATGCAAAAAAAATTCTAAAAATTGAAAAACATCATCCAGGCTTCATTTCATGAAGAAACGGGTCAGGACAGGCCGAAAAATAGAGAGGAAAAAAAATTTTCCTTCCAATTCCGTTCGAACACCCGACCCGAGTTAGAAAATTCAAAAATAAATGCAAAAAAATTCTAGAAAATTAAGAAACATCATCCAGGCTTTCATTTCAAGACGAAACGGGTCAGGACGGGCCGAATAATAGAGAGGGAAAAAAAAATTTCCTTCCTATCCGTTCGAACCCGACCCCGAGTTAGAAAATTCAAAAATAAATGCAAAAAAATTCTAAAAATTAAAAAACATCATCCAGGCTTCATTTCATGAAGAAACGGGTCAGGACAGGCCGAAAAATAGAGAGGAAAAAAAAAATTTCCTTCCTATCCGTTCGAACCCGACCCGAGTTAGAAAATTCAAAAATAAATGCAAAAAAATTCTAAAAATTAAAAAACATCATCCAGGCTTCATTTCATGAAGAAACGGGTCAGGACAGGCCGAAAAATAGAGAGGAAAAAAAATTTTCCGTCCTATCCGTTCGAACCCGACCCGAGTTAGAAAATTCAAAAATAAATGCAAAAAAAATTCTAAAAATTAAGAAACATTATCCAGGCTTCATTTCAAGACGAAACGGGTCAGGACGGGCCGAATAATAGAGAGGAAAAAAAAAATTTCCTTCCTATCCGTTCGAACCCCGACCCGAGTTAGAAAATTCAAAAACAAATGCAAAAAAAATTCTAAAAATTAAAAAACATAATCCAGGCTTCATTTCAAGAAAGAAACGGGTCAGGACAGGCCGAAAAATAGAGAGGAAAAAAAAATTTTCCATCCAATCGGTTCGAACCCGACCCGAGTTTGAAAATTCAAAAACAAATGCAAAAAAATTCTAAAAAATTAAAAAAACATCATCCAGGCTTCATAACAAGATGCAACAGGTCAGGACAGGCCGAAAAATAGAGAGGAAAAAAAAAATTCCTTCCTATCCGTTCGAACCCGACCCGAGTTAGAAAACTCAAAAACAAATGCAAAAAAAATTCTAAAAATTAAAAAACATCATCCAGGCTTCATTTCAAGATGAAACGGGTCAGGACAGGCCGAATAATAGAACGAAAAAAAAATTTCCTTCCTATCCGTTCGAACCCGACCCGAGTTAGAAAATTCAAAAACAAATGCAAAAAAATTCTAAGAATTAAAAAACATCATCTAGGCTTCATTTCAAGACGAAACGGGTCAGGACGGGCCGAATAATAGAGAGGAAAAAAAAATTTCCTTCCTATCCGTTCGAACCCGACCCGAGTTAGAAAATTCAAAAATAAATGCAAAAAAATTATAAAAATTAAAAAACATCATCCAGGCTTCATTTCATGAAGAAACGGGTCAGGGCAGGCCGAAAAATAGAGAGGAAAAAAAATTTTCCTTCCTATCCGTTCGAACCCGACCCGAGTTAGAAAATTCAAAAATAAATGCAAAAAAATTCTAAAAATTAAAAAACATCATCCAGGCTTCATTTCATGAAGAAACGGGTCAGGGCAGGCCGAAAAATAGAGAGGAAAAAAAATTTTCCTTCCTATCCGTTCGAACCCGACCCGAGTTAGAAAATTCAAAAATAAATGCAAAAAAATTCTAAAAATTAAAAATCATCATCCAGGCTTCATTTCATGAAGAAACGGGTCAGGACGGGCCGAATAATAGAGAGGAAAAAAAATTTTCCTTCCTATCCGTTCGAACCCGACCCGAGTTAGAAAATTCAAAAATAAATGCAAAAAAATTCTAAAAATTAAGAAACATCATCCAGGCTTCATTTCAAGACGAAACGGGTCAGGACGGGCCGAATAATAGAGAGGAAAAAAAAAATTTCCTTCCTATCCGTTCGAACCCGACCCGAGTTAGAAAATTCAAAAATAAATGCAAAAAAATTCTAAAAATTAAAAAACATCATCCAGGCTTCATTTCATGAAGAAACGGATCAGGACAGGCCGAAAAATAGAGAGGAAAAAAAAATTTCCTTCCTATCCGTTCGAACCCGACCCGAGTTAGAAAATTCAAAAATAAATGCAAAAAAATTCTAAAAATTAAAAAACATCATCCAGGCTTCATTTCATGAAGAAACGGGTCAGGGCAGGCCGAAAAATAGAGACGAAAAAAAATTTTCCTTCCTATCCGTTCGAACCCGACCCGAGTTAGAAAATTCAAAAATAAATGCAAAAAAATTCTAAAAATTGAAAAACATCATCCAAGCTTCATTTCATGAAGAAACGGGTCAGGACAGGCCGAAAAATAGAGAGGAAAAAAAATTTTCCTTCCAATCCGTTCGAACCCGACCCGAGTTAGAAAATTCAAAAATAAATGCAAAAAAATTCTAAAAATTAAGAAACATCATCCAGGCTTCATTTCAAGACGAAACGGGTCAGGACGGGCCGAATAATAGAGAGGAAAAAAAAATTTCCTTCCTATCCGTTCGAACCCGACCCGAGTTAGAAAATTCAAAAATAAATGCAAAAAAATTCTAAAAATTAAAAAACATCATCCAGGCTTCATTTCATGAAGAAACGGGTCAGGACAGGCCGAAAAATAGAGAGGAAAAAAAAATTTCCTTCCTATCCGTTCGAACCCGACCCGAGTTAGAAAATTCAAAAATAAATGCAAAAAAATTCTAAAAATTAAAAAACATCATCCAGGCTTCATTTCATGAAGAAACGGGTCAGGACAGGCCGAAAAATAGAGAGGAAAAAAAATTTTCCGTCCTATCCGTTCGAACCCGACCCGAGTTAGAAAATTCAAAAATAAATGCAAAAAAATTCTAAAAATTAAGAAACATTATCCAGGCTTCATTTCAAGACGAAACGGGTCAGGACGGGCCGAATAATAGAGAGGAAAAAAAAATTTCCTTCCTATCCGTTCGAACCCGACCCGAGTTAGAAAATTCAAAAACAAATGCAAAAAAATTCTAAAAATTAAAAAACATAATCCAGGCTTCATTTCAAGAAGAAACGGGTCAGGACAGGCCGAAAAATAGAGAGGAAAAAAAAATTTTCCATCCAATCGGTTCGAACCCGACCCGAGTTTGAAAATTCAAAAACAAATGCAAAAAAATTCTAAAAATTAAAAAACATCATCCAGGCTTCATAACAAGATGCAACAGGTCAGGACAGGCCGAAAAATAGAGAGGAAAAAAAAAATTCCTTCCTATCCGTTCGAACCCGACCCGAGTTAGAAAACTCAAAAACAAATGCAAAAAAATTCTAAAAATTAAAAAACATCATCCAGGCTTCATTTCAAGATGAAACGGGTCAGGACAGGCCGAATAATAGAACGAAAAAAAAATTTCCTTCCTATCCGTTCGAACCCGACCCGAGTTAGAAAATTCAAAAACAAATGCAAAAAAATTCTAAGAATTAAAAAACATCATCTAGGCTTCATTTCAAGACGAAACGGGTCAGGACGGGCCGAATAATAGAGAGGAAAAAAAAATTTCCTTCCTATCCGTTCGAACCCGACCCGAGTTAGAAAATTCAAAAATAAATGCAAAAAAATTATAAAAATTAAAAAACATCATCCAGGCTTCATTTCATGAAGAAACGGGTCAGGGCAGGCCGAAAAATAGAGAGGAAAAAAAATTTTCCTTCCTATCCGTTCGAACCCGACCCGAGTTAGAAAATTCAAAAATAAATGCAAAAAAATTCTAAAAATTAAAAAACATCATCCAGGCTTCATTTCATGAAGAAACGGGTCAGGACAGGCCGAAAAATAGAGAGGAAAAAAAATTTTCCTTCCAATCCGTTCGAACCCGACCCGAGTTAGAAAATTCAAAAATAAATGCAAAAAAATTCTAAAAATTAAGAAACATCATCCAGGCTTCATTTCAAGACGAAACGGGTCAGGACGGGCCGAATAATAGAGAGGAAAAAAAAATTTCCTTCCTATCCGTTCGAACCCGACCCGAGTTAGAAAATTCAAAAATAAATGCAAAAAAATTCTAAAAATTAAAAAACATCATCCAGGCTTCATTTCATGAAGAAACGGGTCAGGACAGGCCAAAAAATAGAGAGGAAAAAAAAATTTCCTTCCTATCCGTTCGAACCCGACCCGAGTTAGAAAATTCAAAAATAAATGCAAAAAAATTCTAAAAATTAAAAAACATCATCCAGGCTTCATTTCATGAAGAAACGGGTCAGGACAGGCCGAAAAATAGAGAGGAAAAAAAATTTTCCTTCCTATCCGTTCGAACCCGACCCGAGTTAGAAAATTCAAAAATAAATGCAAAAAAATTCTAAAAATTAAGAAACATTATCCAGGCTTCATTTCAAGACGAAACGGGTCAGGACGGGCCGAATAATAGAGAGGAAAAAAAAATTTCCTTCCTATCCGTTCGAACCCGACCCGAGTTAGAAAATTCAAAAACAAATGCAAAAAAATTCTAAAAATTAAAAAACATCATCCAGGCTTCATTTCAAGAAGAAACGGGTCAGGACAGGCCGAAAAATAGAGAGGAAAAAAAAATTTTCCATCCAATCGGTTCGAACCCGACCCGAGTTTGAAAATTCAAAAACAAATGCAAAAAAATTCTAAAAATTAAAAAACATCATCCAGGCTTCATAACAAGATGCAACAGGTCAGGACAGGCCGAAAAATAGAGAGGAAAAAAAAAATTCCTTCCTATCCGTTCGAACCCGACCCGAGTTAGAAAACTCAAAAACAAATGCAAAAAAATTCTAAAAATTAAAAAACATCATCAAGGCTTCATTTCAAGATGAAACGGGTCAGGACAGGCCGAATAATAAAACGAAAAAAAAATTTCCTTCCTATCCGTTCGAACCCGACCCGAGTTAGAAAATTAAAAAACAAATGCAAAAAAATTCTAAGAATTAAAAAACATCATCTAGGCTTCATTTCAAGACGAAACGGGTCAGGACGGGCCGAATAATAAAGAGGAAAAAAAAATTTCCTTCCTATCCGTTCGAACCCGACCCGAGTTAGAAAATTCAAAAATAAATGCAAAAAAATTATAAAAATTAAAAAACATCATCCAGGCTTCATTTCATGAAGAAACGGGTCAGGACAGGCCGAAAAATAGAGAGGAAAAAAAATTTTCCTTCCTATCCGTTCGAACCCGACCCGAGTTAGAAAATTCAAAAATAAATGCAAAAAAATTCTAAAAATTAAAAAACATCATCCAGGCTTCATTTCATGAAGAAACGGGTCAGGGCAGGCCGAAAAATAGAGAGGAAAAAAAATTTTCCTTCCTATCCGTTCGAACCCGACCCGAGTTAGAAAATTCAAAAATAAATGCAAAAAAATTCTAAAAATTAAAAATCATCATCCAGGCTTCATTTCATGAAGAAACGGGTCAGGACGGGCCGAATAATAGAGAGGAAAAAAAATTTTCCTTCCTATCCGTTCGAACCCGACCCGAGTTAGAAAATTCAAAAATAAATGCAAAAAAATTCTAAAAATTAAGAAACATCATCCAGGCTTCATTTCAAGACGAAACGGGTCAGGACGGGCCGAATAATAGAGAGGAAAAAAAAATTTCCTTCCTATCCGTTCGAACCCGACCCGAGTTAGAAAATTCAAAAATAAATGCAAAAAAATTCTAAAAATTAAAAAACATCATCCAGGCTTCATTTCATGAAGAAACGGATCAGGACAGGCCGAAAAATAGAGAGGAAAAAAAAATTTCCTTCCTATCCGTTCGAACCCGACCCGAGTTAGAAAATTCAAAAATAAATGCAAAAAAATTCTAAAAATTAAAAAACATCATCCAGGCTTCATTTCATGAAGAAACGGGTCAGGGCAGGCCGAAAAATAGAGACGAAAAAAAATTTTCCTTCCTATCCGTTCGAACCCGACCCGAGTTAGAAAATTCAAAAATAAATGCAAAAAAATTCTAAAAATTGAAAAACATCATCCAGGCTTCATTTCATGAAGAAACGGGTCAGGACAGGCCGAAAAATAGAGAGGAAAAAAAATTTTCCTTCCAATCCGTTCGAACCCGACCCGAGTTAGAAAATTCAAAAATAAATGCAAAAAAATTCTAAAAATTAAGAAACATCATCCAGGCTTCATTTCAAGACGAAACGGGTCAGGACGGGCCGAATAATAGAGAGGAAAAAAAAATTTCCTTCCTATCCGTTCGAACCCGACCCGAGTTAGAAAATTCAAAAATAAATGCAAAAAAATTCTAAAAATTAAAAAACATCATCCAGGCTTCATTTCATGAAGAAACGGGTCAGGACAGGCCGAAAAATAGAGAGGAAAAAAAAATTTCCTTCCTATCCGTTCGAACCCGACCCGAGTTAGAAAATTCAAAAATAAATGCAAAAAAATTCTAAAAATTAAAAAACATCATCCAGGCTTCATTTCATGAAGAAACGGGTCAGGACAGGCCGAAAAATAGAGAGGAAAAAAAATTTTCCGTCCTATCCGTTCGAACCCGACCCGAGTTAGAAAATTCAAAAATAAATGCAAAAAAATTCTAAAAATTAAGAAACATTATCCAGGCTTCATTTCAAGACGAAACGGGTCAGGACGGGCCGAATAATAGAGAGGAAAAAAAAATTTCCTTCCTATCCGTTCGAACCCGACCCGAGTTAGAAAATTCAAAAAAAAATGCAAAAAAATTCTAAAAATTAAAAAACATAATCCAGGCTTCATTTCAAGAAGAAACGGGTCAGGACAGGCCGAAAAATAGAGAGGAAAAAAAAATTTTCCATCCAATCGGTTCGAACCCGACCCGAGTTTGAAAATTCAAAAACAAATGCAAAAAAATTCTAAAAATTAAAAAACATCATCCAGGCTTCATAACAAGATGCAACAGGTCAGGACAGGCCGAAAAATAGAGAGGAAAAAAAAAATTCCTTCCTATCCGTTCGAACCCGACCCGAGTTAGAAAACTCAAAAACAAATGCAAAAAAATTCTAAAAATTAAAAAACATCATCCAGGCTTCATTTCAAGATGAAACGGGTCAGGACAGGCCGAATAATAGAACGAAAAAAAAATTTCCTTCCTATCCGTTCGAACCCGACCCGAGTTAGAAAATTCAAAAACAAATGCAAAAAAATTCTAAGAATTAAAAAACATCATCTAGGCTTCATTTCAAGACGAAACGGGTCAGGACGGGCCGAATAATAGAGAGGAAAAAAAAATTTCCTTCCTATCCGTTCGAACCCGACCCGAGTTAGAAAATTCAAAAATAAATGCAAAAAAATTATAAAAATTAAAAAACATCATCCAGGCTTCATTTCATGAAGAAACGGGTCAGGACAGGCCGAAAAATAGAGAGGAAAAAAAATTTTCCTTCCTATCCGTTCGAACCCGACCCGAGTTAGAAAATTCAAAAATAAATGCAAAAAAATTCTAAAAATTAAAAAACATCATCCAGGCTTCATTTCATGAAGAAACGGGTCAGGGCAGGCCGAAAAATAGAGAGGAAAAAAAATTTTCCTTCCTATCCGTTCGAACCCGACCCGAGTTAGAAAATTCAAAAATAAATGCAAAAAAATTCTAAAAATTAAAAATCATCATCCAGGCTTCATTTCATGAAGAAACGGGTCAGGACGGGCCGAATAATAGAGAGGAAAAAAAAATTTCCTTCCTATCCGTTCGAACCCGACCCGAGTTAGAAAATTCAAAAATAAATGCAAAAAAATTCTAAAAATTAAGAAACATCATCCAGGCTTCATTTCAAGACGAAACGGGTCAGGACGGGCCGAATAATAGAGAGGAAAAAAAAATTTCCTTCCTATCCGTTCGAACCCGACCCGAGTTAGAAAATTCAAAAATAAATGCAAAAAAATTCTAAAAATTAAAAAACATCATCCAGGCTTCATTTCATGAAGAAACGGGTCAGGACAGGCCGAAAAATAGAGAGGAAAAAAAAATTTCCTTCCTATCCGTTCGAACCCGACCCGAGTTAGAAAATTCAAAAATAAATGCAAAAAAATTCTAAAAATTAAAAAACATCATCCAGGCTTCATTTCATGAAGAAACGGGTCAGGACAGGCCGAAAAATAGAGAGGAAAAAAAATTTTCCGTCCTATCCGTTCGAACCCGACCCGAGTTAGAAAATTCAAAAATAAATGCAAAAAAATTCTAAAAATTAAGAAACATTATCCAGGCTTCATTTCAAGACGAAACGGGTCAGGACGGGCCGAATAATAGAGAGGAAAAAAAAATTTCCTTCCTATCCGTTCGAACCCGACCCGAGTTAGAAAATTCAAAAACAAATGCAAAAAAATTCTAAAAATTAAAAAACATCATCCAGGCTTCATTTCAAGAAGAAACGGGTCAGGACAGGCCGAAAAATAGAGAGGAAAAAAAAATTTTCCATCCAATCGGTTCGAACCCGACCCGAGTTAGAAAATTCAAAAACAAATGCAAAAAAATTCTAAAAATTAAAAAACATCATCCAGGCTTCATAACAAGATGCAACAGGTCAGGACAGGCCGAAAAATAGAGAGGAAAAAAAAAATTCCTTCCTATCCGTTCGAACCCGACCCGAGTTAGAAAACTCAAAAACAAATGCAAAAAAATTCTAAAAATTAAAAAACATCATCCAGGCTTCATTTCAAGATGAAACGGGTCAGGACAGGCCGAATAATAGAACGAAAAAAAAATTTCCTTCCTATCCGTTCGAACCCGACCCGAGTTAGAAAATTCAAAAACAAATGCAAAAAAATTCTAAGAATTAAAAAACATCATCTAGGCTTCATTTCAAGACGAAACGGGTCAGGACGGGCCGAATAATAGAGAGGAAAAAAAAATTTCCTTCCTATCCGTTCGAACCCGACCCGAGTTAGAAAATTCAAAAATAAATGCAAAAAAATTATAAAAATTAAAAAACATCATCCAGGCTTCATTTCATGAAGAAACGGGTCAGGACAGGCCGAAAAATAGAGAGGAAAAAAAATTTTCCTTCCTATCCGTTCGAACCCGACCCGAGTTAGAAAATTCAAAAATAAATGCAAAAAAATTCTAAAAATTAAAAAACATCATCCAGGCTTCATTTCATGAAGAAACGGGTCAGGGCAGGCCGAAAAATAGAGAGGAAAAAAAATTTTCCTTCCTATCCGTTCGAACCCGACCCGAGTTAGAAAATTCAAAAATAAATGCAAAAAAATTCTAAAAATTAAAAATCATCATCCAGGCTTCATTTCATGAAGAAACGGGTCAGGACGGGCCGAATAATAGAGAGGAAAAAAAAATTTCCTTCCTATCCGTTCGAACCCGACCCGAGTTAGAAAATTCAAAAATAAATGCAAAAAAATTCTAAAAATTAAAAAACATCATCCAGGCTTCATTTCAAGACGAAACGGGTCAGGACGGGCCGAATAATAGAGTGGAAAAAAAATTTTCCTTCCAATCCGTTCGAAGCCGACCCGAGTTAGAAAATTCAAAAATAAATGCAAAAAAATTCTAAAAATTAAGAAACATCATCCAGGCTTCATTTCAAGACGAAACGGGTCAGGACGGGCCGAATAATAGAGAGGAAAAAAAAATTTCCTTCCTATCCGTTCGAACCCGACCCGAGTTAGAAAATTCAAAAATAAATGCAAAAAAATTCTAAAAATTAAAAAACATCATCCAGGCTTCATTTCATGAAGAAACGGGTCAGGACAGGCCGAAAAATAGAGAGGAAAAAAAAATTTCCTTCCTATCCGTTCGAACCCGACCCGAGTTAGAAAATTCAAAAATAAATGCCAAAAAATTATAAAAATTAAAAAACATCATCCAGGCTTCATTTCATGAAGAAACGGGTCAGGACAGGCCGAAAAATAGAGAGGAAAAAAAATTTTCCTTCCTATCCGTTCGAACCCGACCCGAGTGAGAAAATTCAAAAATAAATGCAAAAAAATTCTAAAAATTAAAAAACATCATCCAGGCCTCATTTCATGAAGAAACGGGTCAGGACAGGCCGAAAAATAGAGAGGAAAAAACATTTTCCTTCCTATCCGTTCGAGCACGACCCGAGTTAGAAAATTCAAAAATAAATGCAAAAAAATTCTAAAAATTAAGAAACATCATCCAGGCTTCATTTCAAGACGAAACGGGTCAGGACGGGCCGAATAATAGAGAGGAAAAAAAAATTTCCTTCCTATCCGTTCGAACCCGACCCGAGTTAGAAAATTCAAAAATAAATGCAAAAAAATTCTAAAAATTAAAAAACATCATCCAGGCTTCATTTCATGAAGAAACGGGTCAGGACAGGCCGAAAAATAGAGAGGAAAAAAAAATTTCCTTCCTATCCGTTCGAACCCGACCCGAGTTAGAAAATTCAAAAATAAATGCAAAAAAATTATAAAAATTAAAAAACATCATCCAGGCTTCATTTCATGAAGAAACGGGTCAGGACAGGCCGAAAAATAGAGAGGAAAAAAAATTTTCCTTCCTATCCGTTCGAACCCGACCCGAGTTAGAAAATTCAAAAATAAATGCAAAAAAATTCTAAAAATTAAAAAACATCATCCAGGCTTCATTTCATGAAGAAACGGGTCAGGGCAGGCCGAAAAATAGAGAGGAAAAAAAAATTTTCCTTCCTATCCGTTCGAACCCGACCCGAGTTAGAAAATTCAAAAATAAATGCAAAAAAATTCTAAAAATTAAAAAACATCATCCAGGCCTCATTTCATGAAGAAACGGGTCAGGACAGGCCGAAAAATAGAGAGGAAAAAACATTTTCCTTCCTATCCGTTCGAACCCGACCCGAGTTAGAAAATTCAAAAATAAATGCAAAAAAATTCTAAAAATTAAGAAACATCATCCAGGCTTCATTTCAAGACGAAACGGGTCAGGACGGGCCGAATAATAGAGAGGAAAAAAAAATTTCCTTCCTATCCGTTCGAACCCGACCCGAGTTAGAAAATTCAAAAATAACTGCAAAAAAATTCTAAAAATTAAAAAACATCATCCAGGCTTCATTTCATGAAGAAACGGGTCAGGACAGGCCGAAAAATAGAGAGGAAAAAAAAATTTCCTTCCTATCCGTTCGAACCCGACCTGAGTTAGAAAATTCAAAAATAAATGCATAAAAATTCTAAAAATTAAAAAACATCATCCAGGCTTCATTTCATGAAGAAACGGGTCAGGACAGGCCGAAAAATAGAGAGGAAAAAAAATTTTCCTTCCTATCCGTTCGAACCCGACCCCAGTTAGAAAATTCAAAAATAAATGCAAAAAAAATTCTCAAAATTAAAAAACATCATCCAGGCTTCATTTCATGAAGAAACGGGTCAGGACAGGCCGAAAAATAGAGAGGAAAAAAAATTTTCCTTCCAATCCGTTCGAACCCGACCCGAGTTAGAAAATTCAAAAATAAATGCAAAAAAATTCTAAAAATTAAGAAACATCATCCAGGCTTCATTTCAATACGAAACGGGTCAGGACGGGCCGAATAATAGAGAGGAAAAAAAAATTTCCTTCCTATCCGTTCGAACCCGACCCGAGTTAGAAAATTCAAAAATAAATGCAAAAAAATTCTAAAAATTAAAAAACATCATCCAGGCTTCATTTCATGAAGAAACGGGTCAGGACAGGCCGAAAAATAGAGAGGAAAAAAAAATTTCCTTCCTATCCGTTCGAACCCGACCCGAGTTAGAAAATTCAAAAATAAATGCAAAAAAATTCTAAAAATTAAAAAACATCATCCAGGCTTCATTTCATGAAGAAACGGGTCAGGACAGGCCGAAAAATAGAGAGGAAAAAAAATTTTCCTTCCTATCCGTTCGAACCCGACCCGAGTTAGAAAATTCAAAAATAAATGCAAAAAAATTCTAAAAATTAAGAAACATTATCCAGGCTTCATTTCAAGACGAAACGGGTCAGGACAGGCCGAATAATAGAGAGGAAAAAAAAATTTCCTTCCTATCCGTTCGAACCCGACCCGAGTTAGAAAATTCAAAAACAAATGCAAAAAAATTCTAAAAATTAAAAAACATCATCCAGGCTTCATTTCAAGAAGAAACGGGTCAGGACAGGCCGAAAAATAGAGAGGAAAAAAAAATTTTCCATCCAATCGGTTCGAACCCGACCCGAGTTTGAAAATTCAAAAACAAATGCAAAAAAATTCTAAAAATTAAAAAACATCATCCAGGCTTCATAACAAGATGCAACAGGTCAGGACAGGCCGAAAAATAGAGAGGAAAAAAAAAATTCCTTCCTATCCGTTCGAACCCGACCCGAGTTAGAAAACTCAAAAACAAATGCAAAAAAATTCTAAAAATTAAAAAACATCATCCAGGCTTCATTTCAAGATGAAACGGGTCAGGACAGGCCGAATAATAGAACGAAAAAAAAATTTCCTTCCTATCCGTTCGAACCCGACCCGAGTTAGAAAATTAAAAAACAAATGCAAAAAAATTCTAAGAATTAAAAAACATCATCTAGGCTTCATTTCAAGACGAAACGGGTCAGGACGGGCCGAATAATAAAGAGGAAAAAAAAATTTCCTTCCTATCCGTTCGAACCCGACCCGAGTTAGAAAATTCAAAAATAAATGCAAAAAAATTATAAAAATTAAAAAACATCATCCAGGCTTCATTTCATGAAGAAACGGGTCAGGACAGGCCGAAAAATAGAGAGGAAAAAAAATTTTCCTTCCTATCCGTTCGAACCCGACCCGAGTTAGAAAATTCAAAAATAAATGCAAAAAAATTCTAAAAATTAAAAAACATCATCCAGGCTTCATTTCATGAAGAAACGGGTCAGGGCAGGCCGAAAAATAGAGAGGAAAAAAAATTTTCCTTCCTATCCGTTCGAACCCGACCCGAGTTAGAAAATTCAAAAATAAATGCAAAAAAATTCTAAAAATTAAAAATCATCATCCAGGCTTCATTTCATGAAGAAACGGGTCAGGACGGGCCGAATAATAGAGAGGAAAAAAAATTTTCCTTCCTATCCGTTCGAACCCGACCCGAGTTAGAAAATTCAAAAATAAATGCAAAAAAATTCTAAAAATTAAGAAACATCATCCAGGCTTCATTTCAAGACGAAACGGGTCAGGACGGGCCGAATAATAGAGAGGAAAAAAAAATTTCCTTCCTATCCGTTCGAACCCGACCCGAGTTAGAAAATTCAAAAATAAATGCAAAAAAATTCTAAAAATTAAAAAACATCATCCAGGCTTCATTTCATGAAGAAACGGGTCAGGACAGGCCGAAAAATAGAGAGGAAAAAAAAATTTCCTTCCTATCCGTTCGAACCCGACCCGAGTTAGAAAATTCAAAAATAAATGCAAAAAAATTCTAAAAATTAAAAAACATCATCCAGGCTTCATAACAAGATGCAACAGGTCAGGACAGGCCGAAAAATAGAGAGGAAAAAAAAAATTCCTTCCTATCCGTTCGAACCCGACCCGAGTTAGAAAACTCAAAAATAAATGCAAAAAAATTATAAAAATTAAAAAACATCATCCAGGCTTCATTTCATGAAGAAACGGGTCAGGACAGGCCGAAAAATAGAGAGGAAAAAAAATTTTCCTTCCTATCCGTTCGAACCCGACCCGAGTTAGAAAATTCAAAAATAAATGCAAAAAAATTCTAAAAATTAAAAAACATCATCCAGGCTTCATTTCATGAAGAAACGGGTCAGGGCAGGCCGAAAAATAGAGAGGAAAAAAAATTTTCCTTCCTATCCGTTCGAACCCGACCCGAGTTAGAAAATTCAAAAATAAATGCAAAAAAATTCTAAAAATTAAAAATCATCATCCAGGCTTCATTTCATGAAGAAACGGGTCAGGACGGGCCGAATAATAGAGAGGAAAAAAAAATTTCCTTCCTATCCGTTCGAACCCGACCCGAGTTAGAAAATTCAAAAATAAATGCAAAAAAATTCTAAAAATTAAAAAACATCATCCAGGCTTCATTTCAAAACGAAACGGGTCAGGACGGGCCGAATAATAGAGTGGAAAAAAAATTTTCCTTCCAATCCGTTCGAAGCCGACCCGAGTTAGAAAATTCAAAAATAAATGCAAAAAAATTCTAAAAATTAAGAAACATCATCCAGGCTTCATTTCAAGACGAAACGGGTCAGGACGGGCCGAATAATAGAGAGGAAAAAAAAATTTCCTTCCTATCCGTTCGAACCCGACCCGAGTTAGAAAATTCAAAAATAAATGCAAAAAAATTCTAAAAATTAAAAAACATCATCCAGGCTTCATTTCATGAAGAAACGGGTCAGGACAGGCCGAAAAATAGAGAGGAAAAAAAAATTTCCTTCCTATCCGTTCGAACCCGACCCGAGTTAGAAAATTCAAAAATAAATGCAAAAAAATTATAAAAATTAAAAAACATCATCCAGGCTTCATTTCATGAAGAAACGGGTCAGGACAGGCCGAAAAATAGAGAGGAAAAAAAATTTTCCTTCCTATCCGTTCGAACCCGACCCGAGTTAGAAAATTCAAAAATAAATGCAAAAAAATTCTAAAAATTAAAAAACATCATCCAGGCCTCATTTCATGAAGAAACGGGTCAGGACAGGCCGAAAAATAGAGAGGAAAAAACATTTTCCTTCCTATCCGTTCGAGCACGACCCGAGTTAGAAAATTCAAAAATAAATGCAAAAAAATTCTAAAAATTAAGAAACATCATCCAGGCTTCATTTCAAGACGAAACGGGTCAGGACGGGCCGAATAATAGAGAGGAAAAAAAAATTTCCTTCCTATCCGTTCGAACCCGACCCGAGTTAGAAAATTCAAAAATAAATGCAAAAAAATTCTAAAAATTAAAAAACATCATCCAGGCTTCATTTCATGAAGAAACGGGTCAGGACAGGCCGAAAAATAGAGAGGAAAAAAAAATTTCCTTCCTATCCGTTCGAACCCGACCCGAGTTAGAAAATTCAAAAATAAATGCAAAAAAATTATAAAAATTAAAAAACATCATCCAGGCTTCATTTCATGAAGAAACGGGTCAGGACAGGCCGAAAAATAGAGAGGAAAAAAAATTTTCCTTCCTATCCGTTCGAACCCGACCCGAGTTAGAAAATTCAAAAATAAATGCAAAAAAATTCTAAAAATTAAAAAACATCATCCAGGCTTCATTTCATGAAGAAACGGGTCAGGGCAGGCCGAAAAATAGAGAGGAAAAAAAAATTTTCCTTCCTATCCGTTCGAACCCGACCCGAGTTAGAAAATTCAAAAATAAATGCAAAAAAATTCTAAAAATTAAAAAACATCATCCAGGCCTCATTTCATGAAGAAACGGGTCAGGACAGGCCGAAAAATAGAGAGGAAAAAACATTTTCCTTCCTATCCGTTCGAACCCGACCCGAGTTAGAAAATTCAAAAATAAATGCAAAAAAATTCTAAAAATTAAGAAACATCATCCAGGCTTCATTTCAAGACGAAACGGGTCAGGACGGGCCGAATAATAGAGAGGAAAAAAAAATTTCCTTCCTATCCGTTCGAACCCGACCCGAGTTAGAAAATTCAAAAATAACTGCAAAAAAATTCTAAAAATTAAAAAACATCATCCAGGCTTCATTTCATGTAGAAACGGGTCAGGACAGGCCGAAAAATAGAGAGGAAAAAAAAATTTCCTTCCTATCCGTTCGAACCCGACCTGAGTTAGAAAATTCAAAAATAAATGCATAAAAATTCTAAAAATTAAAAAACATCATCCAGGCTTCATTTCATGAAGAAACGGGTCAGGACAGGCCGAAAAATAGAGAGGAAAAAAAATTTTCCTTCCTATCCGTTCGAACCCGACCCCAGTTAGAAAATTCAAAAATAAATGCAAAAAAAATTCTCAAAATTAAAAAACATCATCCAGGCTTCATTTCATGAAGAAACGGGTCAGGACAGGCCGAAAAATAGAGAGGAAAAAAAATTTTCCTTCCAATCCGTTCGAACCCGACCCGAGTTAGAAAATTCAAAAATAAATGCAAAAAAATTCTAAAAATTAAGAAACATCATCCAGGCTTCATTTCAAGACGAAACGGGTCAGGACGGGCCGAATAATAGAGAGGAAAAAAAAATTTCCTTCCTATCCGTTCGAACCCGACCCGAGTTAGAAAATTCAAAAATAAATGCAAAAAAATTCTAAAAATTAAAAAACATCATCCAGGCTTCATTTCATGAAGAAACGGGTCAGGACAGGCCGAAAAATAGAGAGGAAAAAAAAATTTCCTTCCTATCCGTTCGAACCCGACCCGAGTTAGAAAATTCAAAAATAAATGCAAAAAAATTCTAAAAATTAAAAAACATCATCCAGGCTTCATTTCATGAAGAAACGGGTCAGGACAGGCCGAAAAATAGAGAGGAAAAAAAATTTTCCTTCCTATCCGTTCGAACCCGACCCGAGTTAGAAAATTCAAAAATAAATGCAAAAAAATTCTAAAAATTAAGAAACATTATCCAGGCTTCATTTCAAGACGAAACGGGTCAGGACAGGCCGAATAATAGAGAGGAAAAAAAAATTTCCTTCCTATCCGTTCGAACCCGACCCGAGTTAGAAAATTCAAAAACAAATGCAAAAAAATTCTAAAAATTAAAAAACATCATCCAGGCTTCATTTCAAGAAGAAACGGGTCAGGACAGGCCGAAAAATAGAGAGGAAAAAAAAATTTTCCATCCAATCGGTTCGAACCCGACCCGAGTTTGAAAATTCAAAAACAAATGCAAAAAAATTCTAAAAATTAAAAAACATCATCCAGGCTTCATAACAAGATGCAACAGGTCAGGACAGGCCGAAAAATAGAGAGGAAAAAAAAAATTCCTTCCTATCCGTTCGAACCCGACCCGAGTTAGAAAACTCAAAAACAAATGCAAAAAAATTCTAAAAATTAAAAAACATCATCCAGGCTTCATTTCAAGATGAAACGGGTCAGGACAGGCCGAATAATAGAACGAAAAAAAAATTTCCTTCCTATCCGTTCGAACCCGACCCGAGTTAGAAAATTAAAAAACAAATGCAAAAAAATTCTAAGAATTAAAAAACATCATCTAGGCTTCATTTCAAGACGAAACGGGTCAGGACGGGCCGAATAATAAAGAGGAAAAAAAAATTTCCTTCCTATCCGTTCGAACCCGACCCGAGTTAGAAAATTCAAAAATAAATGCAAAAAAATTATAAAAATTAAAAAACATCATCCAGGCTTCATTTCATGAAGAAACGGGTCAGGACAGGCCGAAAAATAGAGAGGAAAAAAAATTTTCCTTCCTATCCGTTCGAACCCGACCCGAGTTAGAAAATTCAAAAATAAATGCAAAAAAATTCTAAAAATTAAAAAACATCATCCAGGCTTCATTTCATGAAGAAACGGGTCAGGGCAGGCCGAAAAATAGAGAGGAAAAAAAATTTTCCTTCCTATCCGTTCGAACCCGACCCGAGTTAGAAAATTCAAAAATAAATGCAAAAAAATTCTAAAAATTAAAAATCATCATCCAGGCTTCATTTCATGAAGAAACGGGTCAGGACGGGCCGAATAATAGAGAGGAAAAAAAATTTTCCTTCCTATCCGTTCGAACCCGACCCGAGTTAGAAAATTCAAAAATAAATGCAAAAAAATTCTAAAAATTAAGAAACATCATCCAGGCTTCATTTCAAGACGAAACGGGTCAGGACGGGCCGAATAATAGAGAGGAAAAAAAAATTTCCTTCCTATCCGTTCGAACCCGACCCGAGTTAGAAAATTCAAAAATAAATGCAAAAAAATTCTAAAAATTAAAAAACATCATCCAGGCTTCATTTCATGAAGAAACGGGTCAGGACAGGCCGAAAAATAGAGAGGAAAAAAAAATTTCCTTCCTATCCGTTCGAACCCGACCCGAGTTAGAAAATTCAAAAATAAATGCAAAAAAATTCTAAAAATTAAAAAACATCATCCAGGCTTCATTTCATGAAGAAACGGGTCAGGGCAGGCCGAAAAATAGAGAGGAAAAAAAATTTTCCTTCCTATCCGTTCGAACCCGACCCGAGTTAGAAAATTCAAAAATAAATGCAAAAAAATTCTAAAAATTAAAAAACATCATCCAGGCTTCATTTCATGAAGAAACGGGTCAGGACAGGCCGAAAAATAGAGAGGAAAAAAAATTTTCCTTCCAATACGTTCGAACCCGACCCGAGTTAGAAAATTCAAAAATAAATGCAAAAAAATTCTAAAAATTAAGAAACATCATCCAGGCTTCATTTCAAGACGAAACGGGACAGGGTGGGCCGAATAATAGAGAGGAAAAAAAAATTTCCTTCCTATCCGTTCGAACCCGACCCGAGTTAGAAAATTCAAAAATAAATGCAAAAAAATTCTAAAAATTAAAAAACATCATCCAGGCTTCATTTCATGAAGAAACGGGTCAGGACAGGCCGAAAAATAGAGAGGAAAAAAAAATTTCCTTCCTATCCGTTCGAACCCGACCCGAGTTAGAAAATTCAAAAATAAATGCAAAAAAATTCTAAAAATTAAAAAACATCATCCAGGCTTCATTTCATGAAGAAACGGGTCAGGACAGGTCGAAAAATAGAGAGGAAAAAAAATTTTCCGTCCTATCCGTTCGAACCCGACCCGAGTTAGAAAATTCAAAAATAAATGCAAAAAAATTCTAAAAATTAAGAAACATTATCCAGGCTTCATTTCAAGACGAAACGGGTCAGGACGGGCCGAATAATAGAGAGGAAAAAAAAATTTCCTTCCTATCCGTTCGAACCCGACCCGAGTTAGAAAATTCAAAAACAAATGCAAAAAAATTCTAAAAATTAAAAAACATCATCCAGGCTTCATTTCAAGAAGAAACGGGTCAGGACAGGCCGAAAAATATAGAGGAAAAAAAAATTTTCCATCCAATCGGTTCGAACCCGACCCGAGTTTGAAAATTCAAAAACAAATGCAAAAAAATTCTAAAAATTAAAAAACATCATCCAGGCTTCATAACAAGATGCAACAGGTCAGGACAGGCCGAAAAATAGAGTGGAAAAAAAAAATTCCTTCCTATCCGTTCGAACCCGACCCGAGTTAGAAAACTCAAAAACAAATGCAAAAAAATTCTAAAAATTAAAAAACATCATCCAGGCTTCATTTCATGAAGAAACGGGTCAGGACAGGCCGAAAAATAGAGAGGAAAAAAAATTTTCCTTCCTATCCGTTCGAACCCGACCCGAGTTAGAAAATTCAAAAATAAATGCAAAAAAATTCTAAAAATTAAAAAACATCATCCAGGCCTCATTTCATGCAGAAACGGGTCAGGACAGGCCGAAAAATAGAGAGGAAAAAACATTTTCCTTCCTATCCGTTCGAACACGACCCGAGTTAGAAAATTCAAAAATAAATGCAAAAAAATTCTAAAAATTAAGAAACATCATCCAGGCTTCATTTCAAGACGAAACGGGTCAGGACGGGCCGAATAATAGAGAGGAAAAAAAAATTTCCTTCCTATCCGTTCGAACCCGACCCGAGTTAGAAAATTCAAAAATAAATGCAAAAAAATTCTAAAAATTAAAAAACATCATCCAGGCTTCATTTCATGAAGAAACGGGTCAGGACAGGCCGAAAAATAGAGAGGAAAAAAAAATTTCCTTCCTATCCGTTCGAACCCGACCCGAGTTAGAAAATTCAAAAATAAATGCAAAAAAATTATAAAAATTAAAAAACATCATCCAGGCTTCATTTCATGAAGAAACGGGTCAGGACAGGCCGAAAAATAGAGAGGAAAAAAAATTTTCCTTCCTATCCGTTCGAACCCGACCCGAGTTAGAAAATTCAAAAATAAATGCAAAAAAATTCTAAAAATTAAAAAACATCATCCAGGCTTCATTTCATGAAGAAACGGGTCAGGGCAGGCCGAAAAATGGAGAGGAAAAAAAATTTTCCTTCCTATCCGTTCGAACCCGACCCGAGTTAGAAAATTCAAAAATAAATGCAAAAAAAATCTAAAAATTAAAAAACATCATCCACGCCTCATTTCATGAAGAAACGGGTCAGGACAGGCCGAAAAATAGAGAGGAAAAAACATTTTCCTTCCTATCCGTTGAACCCGACCCGAGTTAGAAAATTCAAAAATAAATGCAAAAAAATTCTAAAAATTAAGAAACATCATCCAGGCTTCATTTCAAGACGAAACGGGTCAGGACGGGCCGAATAATAGAGAGGAAAAAAAAATTTCCTTCCTATCCGTTCGAACCCGACCCGAGTTAGAAAATTCAAAAATAACTGCAAAAAAATTCTAAAAATTAAAAAACATCATCCAGGCTTCATTTCATGAAGAAACGGGTCAGGACAGGCCGAAAAATAGAGAGGAAAAAAAAATTTCCTTCCTATTCGTTCGAACCCGACCTGAGTTAGAAAATTCAAAAATAAATGCATAAAAATTCTAAAAATTAAAAAACATCATCCAGGCTTCATTTCATGAAGAAACGGGTCAGGACAGGCCGAAAAATAGAGAGGAAAAAAAATTTTCCTTCCTATCCGTTCGAACCCGACCCCAGTTAGAAAATTCAAAAATAAATGCAAAAAAAATTCTCAAAATTAAGAAACATTACCCAGGCTTCATTTCAAGACGAAACGGGTTAGGACGGGCCGAATAATAGAGAGGAAAAAAAAATTTCCTTCCTATCCGTTCGAACCCGATCCGAGTTAGAAAATTCAAAAACAAATGCAAAAAAATTCTAAAAATTAAAAAACATCATCCAGGCTTCATTTCAAGAAGAAACGGGTCAGGACAGGCCGAAAAATAGAGAGGAAAAAAAAATTTTCCTTCCAATCCGTTCGAACCCGACCCGAGTTTGAAAATTCAAAAACAAATGCAAAAAAATTCAAAAAATTAAAAAACATCATCCAGGCTTCATAACAAGATGCAACAGGTCAGGACAGGCCGAAAAATAGAGAGGAAAAAAAAATTTTCCTTCCAATCCGTTCGAACCCGACCCGAGTTTGAAAATTCAAAAACAAATGCAAAAAAATTCTAAAAATTAAAAAACATCATCCAGGCTTCATAACAAGATGCAACAGGTCAGGACAGGCCGAAAAATAGAGAGGAAAAAAAAAAATCCTTCCTATCCGTTCGAACCCGACCCGAGTTAGAAAATTCAAAAACAAATGCAAAAAAATTCTAAAAATTAAAAAACATCATCCAGGCTTCATTTCAAGATGAAACGGGTCAGGACGGGCCGAATAATAGAACGAAAAAAAAATTTCCTTCCTATCCGTTCGAACCCGACCCGAGTTAGAAAATTCTAAAACAAATGCAAAAAAATTCTAAGAAATAAAAAACATCATCTAGGCTTCATTTCAAGACGAAACGGGTCAGGACGGGCCGAATAATAGAGAGGAAAAAAAAAATTCCTTCCTATCCGTTCGAACCCGACCCGAGTTAGAAAATTCAAAAATAAATGCAAAAAAATTCTAAAAATTAAAAAACATCATCCAGGCTTCATTTTAAGACGAAACGGGTCAGGACGGGCCGAATAATAGAGAGGAAAAAAAAATTTCCTTCCTATCCGTTCGATCCCGAACCGAGTTAGAAAATTCAAAAATAAATGCAAAAAAATTCTAAAAATTAAAAAACATCATCCAGGCTTCATTTCATGAAGAAACGGGTCAGGACAGGCCGAAAAATAGAGAGGAAAAAAAAATTTCCTTCCTATCCGTTCGAACCCGACCCGAGTTAGAAAATTCAAAAATAAATGCAAAAAAATTCCAAAAATGAAAAAACATCATCCAGGCTTCATTTCATGAAGAAACGGGTCAGGACAGGCCGAAAAATAGGGAGGAAAAAAAATTTTCCTTGCTATCCGTTCGAACCCGACCCGAGTTAGAAAATTCAAAAATAAATGCAAAAAAATTCTAAAAATTAAGAAACATCATCCAGGCTTCATTTCAAGACGAAACGGGTCAGGACGGGCCGAATAATAGAGAGGAAAAAAAAATTTCCTTCCTATCCGTTCGAACCCGACCCGAGTTAGAAAATTCAAAAATAAATGCAAAAAAATTCTAAAAATTAAAAAACATCATCCAGGCTTCATTTCATGAAGAAACGGCTCAGGACAGGCCGAAAAATAGAGAGGAAAAAAAATTTTCCTTCCTATCCGTTCGAACCCGACCCGAGTTAGAAAATTCAAAAATAAATGCAAAAAAATTCTAAAAATTAAAAAACATCATCCAGGCTTCATTTCAAGAAGAAACGGGTTAGGACAGGCCGAAAAATAGAGAGGAAAAAAAATTTTCCTTCCTATCCGTTCGAACCCGACCCGAGTTAGAAAATTCAAAAATAAATGCAAAAAAGTTCTAAAAATTAAGAAACATCATCCAGGCTTCATGTCAAGACGAAACGGGTCAGGACGGGCCGAATAATAGAGAGGAAAAAAAAATTTCTTTCCTATCCGTTCGAACCCGACCCGAGTTAGAAAATTCAAAAACAAATTGAAAAAAATTCTAAAAATTAAAAAACATCATCCAGGCTTCATTACAAGATGAAACGGGTCAGGAGAGGCCGAAAAAGAGAGAGGAAAAAAAAATTTCCTTCCCATCCGTTCGAACCCGACCCGGGTTAGAAAATTCAAAAATAAATGCAAAAAAATTCTAAAAATTAAAAAACATCATCCAGGCTTCATTTCAAGAAGAAACGGGTCAGGACAGGCCGAAAAATAGAGAGGAAAAAAAAATTTTCCTTCCAATCCGTTCGAACCCGACCCGAGTTTGAAAATTCAAAAACAAATGCAAAAAAATTCTAAAAATTAAAAAACATCATCCAGGCTTCATTACAAGATACAACGGGTCAGGACTGGCCGAAAAATAGAGAGGAAAAAAAAATTTCCTTCCCATCCGTTCGAACCCGACCCGAGTTAGAAAATTCAAAAATAAATGCAAAAAAGTTCTAAAAATTAAGAAACATCATCCAGGCTTCATGTCAAGACGAAACGGGTCAGGACGGGCCGAATAATAGAGAGGAAAAAAAAATTTCTTTCCTATCCGTTCGAACCCGACCCGAGTTAGAAAATTCAAAAACAAATTGAAAAAAATTCTAAAAATTAAAAAACATCATCCAGGCTTCATTACAAGATGAAACGGGTCAGGAGAGGCCGAAAAAGAGAGAGGAAAAAAAAATTTCCTTCCCATCCGTTCGAACCCGACCCGGGTTAGAAAATTCAAAAATAAATGCAAAAAAATTCTAAAAATTAAAAAACATCATCCAGGCTTCATTTCAAGAAGAAACGGGTCAGGACAGGCCGAAAAATAGAGTGGAAAAAAAAATTTTCCTTCCAATCCGTTCGAACCCGACCCGAGTTTGAAAATTCAAAAACAAATGCAAAAAAATTCTAAAAATTAAAAAACATCATCCAGGCTTCATTACAAGATACAACGGGTCAGGACTGGCCGAAAAATAGAGAGGAAAAAAAAATTTCCTTCCCATTCGAACCCGACCCGAGTTAGAAAATTCAAAAATAAATGCAAAAAAATTCTAAAAATTAAAAAACATCATCCAGGCTTCATTTCATGAAGAAACGGGTCAGGACAGGCCGAAAAATAGAGAGGAAAAAAAATTTTCCTTCCTATCCGTTCGAACCCGACCCGAGTTAGAAAATTCAAAAATAAATGCAAAAAAATTCTAAAAATTAAGAAACATCATCCAGGCTTCATTTCAAGACGAAACGGGTCAGGACGGGCCGAACAATAGAGAGGAAAAAAAAATTTCCTTCCTATCCGTTCGAACCCGACCCGAGTTAGAAAATTCAAAAATAAATGCAAAAAAATTATAAAAATTAAAAAACATCATCCAGGCTTCATTTCATGAAGAAACGGGTCAGGACAGGCCGAAAAATAGAGAGGAAAAAAAAATTTCCTTCCTATCCGTTCGAACCCGACCCGAGTTAGAAAATTCAAAAATAAATGTAAAAAAATTCTAAAAATTAAAAAACATCATCCACGCTTCATTTCATGAAGAAACAGGTCAGGACAGGCCGAAAAATAGAGAGGAAAAAAAAATTCCTTCCTATCCGTTCGTACCCGACCCGAGTTAGAAAATTCAAAAACAAATGCAAAAAAATTCTAAAAATTAAAAAACACCATCCAGGCTTCATTTCAAGATGAAACGGATCAGGACAGGCCGAATAATAGAGACGAAAAAAAAATTTCCTTCCTATCCGTTCGAACCCGACCCGAGTTAGAAAATTCAAAAATAAATGCAAAAAAATTCTAAAAATTAAAAAACATCATCCAGGCTTCATTTCATGAAGAAACGGGTCAGGACAGGCCGAAAAATAGAGAGGAAAAAAAAATTTCCTTCCCATCCGTTCGAACCCGACCCGAGTTAGAAAATTCAAAAATAAATGCAAAAAAATTCTAAAAATTAAAAAACATCGTCCAGGCTTCATTTCAAGACGAAACGGGTCAGGACGGGCCGAATAATAGAGTGGAAAAAAAAATTTCCTTCCTATCCGTTCGGACCCGACCCGAGTTAGAAAATTCAAAAACAAATGCAAAAAAAATTCTAAAAATTAAAAAACATCATCCAGGCTTCATTACAAGATGAAACGGGTCAGGACAGGCCGAAAAATAGAGAGGAAAAAAAAATTTCCTTCCCATCCGTTTGAACCCGACCCGAGTTAGAAAATTCAAAAATAAATGCAAAAAAATTCTAAAAATTAAAAAACTTCATCCAGGCTTCATTTCAAGAAGAAACGGGTCAGGACGGGCCGAATAATAGAGAGGAAAAAAAATTTCCTTCCTATCCGTTCGAACCCGACCTGAGTTAGAAAATTCAAAAACAAATGCAAAAAAATTCTAAAAATTAAAAAACATCATCCAGGCTTCATTACAAGATGAAACGGGTCAGGACAGGCCGAAAAATAGAGAGGAAAAAAAAATTTCCTTCCCATCCGTTCGTACCCGACCCGAGTTAGAAAATTCAAAAATAAATGCAAAAAAATTCTAAAAATTAAAAAACATCATCCAGACTTCATTTCAAGATGAAACGGGTCAGGACGGGCCGAATAATAGAACGAAAAAAAAATTTCCTTCCTATCCGTTCGAACCCGACCCGAGTTAGAAAATTCTAAAACAAATGCAAAAAAATTCTAAGAAATAAAAAACATCATCCAGGCTTCATTTCAAGACGAAACGGGTCAGGACGGGCCGAATAATAGAGAGGAAAAAAAAATTTCCTTCCTATCCGTTCGAACCCGACCCGAGTTAGAAAATTCAAAAATAAATGCAAAAAAATTCTAAAAATTAAAAAGCATCATCCAGGCTTCATTTCAAGACGAAACGGGTCAGGACGGGCCGAATAATAGAGAGGAAAAAAAAATTTCCTTCCTATCCGTTCGAACCCGAACCGAGTTAGAAAATTCAAAAATAAATGCAAAAAAATTCTAAAAATTAAAAAACATCATCCAGGCTTCATTTCATGAAGAAACGGGTCAGGACAGGCCGAAAAATAGAGAGGAAAAAAAAATTTCCTTCCTATCCGTTCGAACCCGACCCGAGTTAGAAAATTCAAAAATAAATGCAAAAAAATTCCAAAAATGAAAAAACATCATCCAGGCTTCATTTCATGAAGAAACGGGTCAGGACAGGCCGAAAAATAGGGAGGAAAAAAAATTTTCCTTCCTATCCGTTCG
The DNA here is from genome assembly GCF_932294415.1 of Quercus robur. Taxonomy (NCBI): domain Eukaryota; kingdom Viridiplantae; phylum Streptophyta; class Magnoliopsida; order Fagales; family Fagaceae; genus Quercus; species Quercus robur. Next base: position 30,692,461 of record NC_065540.1, on the reverse strand, counting down.
AACCCGACCCGAGTTAGAAAATTCAAAAATAAATGCAAAAAAATTCTAAAAATTAAGAAACATCATCCAGGCTTCATTTCAAGACGAAACGGGTCAGGACGGGCCGAATAATAGAGAGGAAAAAAAAAATTTCCTTCCTATCCGTTCGAACCCGACCCGAGTTAGAAAATTCAAAAATAAATGCAAAAAAATTCTAAAAATTAAAAAACATCATCCAGGCTTCATTTCATGAAGAAACGGCTCAGGACAGGCCGAAAAATAGAGAGGAAAAAAAATTTTCCTTCCTATCCGTTCGAACCCGACCCGAGTTAGAAAATTCAAAAATAAATGCAAAAAAATTCTAAAAATTAAAAAACATCATCCAGGCTTCATTTCATGAAGAAACGGGTTAGGACAGGCCGAAAAATAGAGAGGAAAAAAAATTTTCCTTCCTATCCGTTCGAACCCGACCCGAGTTAGAAAATTCAAAAATAAATGCAAAAAAGTTCTAAAAATTAAGAAACATCATCCAGGCTTCATGTCAAGACGAAACGGGTCAGGACGGGCCGAATAATAGAGAGGAAAAAAAAATTTCTTTCCTATCCGTTCGAACCCGACCCGAGTTAGAAAATTCAAAAACAAATTGAAAAAAATTCTAAAAATTAAAAAACATCATCCAGGCTTCATTACAAGATGAAACGGGTCAGGAGAGGCCGAAAAAGAGAGAGGAAAAAAAAATTTCCTTCCCATCCGTTCGAACCCGACCCGGGTTAGAAAATTCAAAAATAAATGCAAAAAAATTCTAAAAATTAAAAAACATCATCCAGGCTTCATTTCAAGAAGAAACGGGTCAGGACAGGCCGAAAAATAGAGAGGAAAAAAAAATTTTCCTTCCAATCCGTTCGAACCCGACCCGAGTTTGAAAATTCAAAAACAAATGCAAAAAAATTCTAAAAATTAAAAAACATCATCCAGGCTTCATTACAAGATACAACGGGTCAGGACTGGCCGAAAAATAGAGAGGAAAAAAAAATTTCCTTCCCATCCGTTCGAACCCGACCCGAGTTAGAAAATTCAAAAATAAATGCAAAAAAATTCTAAAAATTAAAAAAAATCGTCCAGGCTTCATTTCAAGACGAAACGGGTCAGGACGTGCCGAATAATAGAGAGGAAAAAAAAATTTCCTTCCTATCCGTTCGAACCCGACCCGAGTTAGAAAATTCAAAAACAAATGCAAAAAAATTCTAAGAATTAAAAAACATCATCTAGGCTTCATCTCAAGACGAAACGGGTCAGGACGGGCCGAATAATAGAGAGGAAAAAAAAATTTCCTTCCTATCCGTTCGAACCCGACCCGAGTTAGAAAATTCAAAAATAAATGCAAAAAAATTCTAAAAATTAAGAAACATCATCCAGGCTTCATTTCAAGACGAAACGGGTCAGGACGGGCCGAATAATAGAGAGGGAAAAAAAAATTTCCTTCCTATCCGTTCGAACCCGACCCGAGTTAGAAAATTCAAAAATAAATGCAAAAAAATTCTAAAAATTAAAAAACATCATCCAGGCTTCATTTCATGAAGAAACGGGTCAGGACAGGCCGAAAAATAGAGAGGAAAAAATAATTTCCTTCCTATCCGTTCGAACCCGACCCGAGTTAGAAAATTCAAAAATAAATGCAAAAAAATTCTAAAAATTAAAAAACATCATCCAGGCTTCATTTCATGAAGAAACGGGTCAGGACAGGCCGAAAAATAGAGAGGAAAAAAAATTTTCCTTCCTATCCGTTCGAACCCGACCCGAGTTAGAAAATTCAAAAATAAATGCAAAAAAATTCTAAAAATTAAGAAACATCATCCAGGCTTCATTTCAAGACGAAACGGGTCAGGACGGGCCGAACAATAGAGAGGAAAAAAAAATTTCCTTCCTATCCGTTCGAACCCGACCCGAGTTAGAAAATTCAAAAATAAATGCAAAAAAATTCTAAAAATTAAAAAACATCATCCAGGCTTCATTTCATGAAGAAACGGGTCAGGACAGGCCGAAAAATAGAGAGGAAAAAAAAATTTCCTTCCTATCCGTTCGAACCCGACCCGAGTTAGAAAATTCAAAAATAAATGCAAAAAAATTCTAAAAATTAAAAAACATCATCCACGCTTCATTTCATGAAGAAACAGGTCAGGACAGGCCGAAAAATAGAGAGGAAAAAAAATTCCTTCCTATCCGTTCGTACCCGACCCGAGTTAGAAAATTCAAAAACAAATGCAAAAAAATTCTAAAAATTAAAAAACACCATCCAGGCTTCATTTCAAGATGAAACGGATCAGGACAGGCCGAATAATAGAGAGGAAAAAAAAATTTCCTTCCTATCCGTTCGAACCCGACCCGAGTTAGAAAATTCAAAAATAAATGCAAAAAAATTCTAAAAATTAAAAAACATCATCCAGGCTTCATTTCATGAAGAAACGGGTCAGGACAGGCCGAAAAATAGAGAGGAAAAAAAAATTTCCTTCCCATCCGTTCGAACCCGACCCGAGTTAGAAAATTCAAAAATAAATGCAAAAAAATTCTAAAAATTAAAAAACATCGTCCAGGCTTCATTTCAAGACGAAACGGGTCAGGACGGGCCGAATAATAGAGTGGAAAAAAAAATTTCCTTCCTATCCGTTCGGACCCGACCCGAGTTAGAAAATTCAAAAACAAATGCAAAAAAAATTCTAAAAATTAAAAAACATCATCCAGGCTTCATTACAAGATGAAACGGGTCAGGACAGGCCGAAAAATAGAGAGGAAAAAAAAATTTCCTTCCCATCCGTTTGAACCCGACCCGAGTTAGAAAATTCAAAAATAAATGCAAAAAAATTCTAAAAATTAAAAAACTTCATCCAGGCTTCATTTCAAGAAGAAACGGGTCAGGACGGGCCGAATAATAGAGAGGAAAAAAAATTTCCTTCCTATCCGTTCGAACCCGACCTGAGTTAGAAAATTCAAAAACAAATGCAAAAAAATTCTAAAAATTAAAAAACATCATCCAGGCTTCATTACAAGATGAAACGGGTCAGGACAGGCCGAAAAATAGAGAGGAAAAAAAAATTTCCTTCCCATCCGTTCGTACCCGACCCGAGTTAGAAAATTCAAAAATAAATGCAAAAAAATTCTAAAAATTAAAAAACATCGTCCAGGCTTCATTTCAAGACGAAACGGGTCAGGACGGGCCGAATAATAGAGAGGAAAAAAAAATTTCCTTCCTATCCGTTCGAACCCGACCCAAGTTAGAAAATTCAAAAACAAATACAAAAAAATTCTAAAAATTAAAAAACATCATCCAGGCTTCATTACAAGATGAAACGGGTCAGGACAAGCCGGAAAATAGAGAGGAAAAAAAAATTTCCTTCCCATCCGTTCGAACCCGACCCGAGTTAGAAAATTCAAAAATAAATGCAAAAAAATTCTAAAAATTAAAAAACATCATCCAGGCTTCATTTCAAGAAGAAACAGGTCAGGACGGGCCGAATAATAGAGAGGAAAAAAAATTTCCTTCCTATCCGTTCGAACCCGACCCGAGTTAGAAAATTCAAAAACAAATGCAAAAAAATTCTAAAAATTAAAAAACATCATCCAGGCTTCATTTCAAGATGAAAAGGGTCAGGACGGGCCGAATAATAAAAATTAAAAAACATCATCCAGGCTTCATTTCATGAAGAAACGGGTCAGGACAGGCCGAAAAATAGAGGGGAAAAAAAAATTTCCTTCCCATCCGTTCGAACCCGACACGGGTTAGAAAATTCAAAAATAAATGCACAAAAATTATAAAAATTAAAAAACATCATCCAGGCTTCATTTCAAGAAGAAATGGGTCAGGACAGGCCGAAAAATAGAGAGGAAAAAAAAATTTTTCTTCCAATCCGTTCGAACCCGACCCGACTTTGAAAATTCAAAAACAAATGCAAAAAAATTTTAAAAATTAAAAAACATCATCCAGGCTTCATTACAAGATGCAACGGGTCAGGACTGGCCGAAAAATAGAGAGGAAAAAAAATTTCCTTCCTATCCGTTCGAACCCGACCCGAGTTAGAAAATTCAAAAATAAATGCAAAAAAATTCTAAAAATTAAAAAACATCATCCAGGCTTCATTTCATGAAGAAACGGGTCAGGACAGGCCGAAAAATAGAGAGGAAAAAAAAATTTCCTTCCTACCCGTTCGAACCCGACCCGAGTTAGAAAATTAAAAAACAAATGTAAAAAAATTCTAAAAATTAAAAAACATCATCCAGGCTTCATTACATGATGAAACGGGTCAGGACAGGCCGATAAAGACAGAGGAAAAAAAAATTTCCTTTCCATCCGTTCGAACCCGACCCGGGTTACAAAATTCAAAAATAAATGCAAAAAAATTCTAAAAATTAAAAAAAATTGTCCAGGCTTCATTTCAAGACGAAACGGGTCAGGACGGGCCGAATAATAGAGAGGAAAAAAAAATTTCCTTCCTATCCGTTCGAACCCGACCCGAGTTAGAAAATTCAAAAACAAATGCAAAAAAATTCTAAAAATTAAAAAACATCATCCAGGCTTCATTTCAAGAAGAAACGGGTCAGGACAGGCAGAAAAATGGAGAGGTAAAAAAAATTTTCCTTCCAATCCGTTCGAACCCGACCCGAGTTTGAAAATTAAAAAAAAAATGCAAAAAAATTCGAAAAATTAAAAAACATCATCCAGGCTTCATAACAAGATGCAACGGGTCAGGACAGGCCGAAAAATAGAGAGGAAAAAAAAAATTCCTTCCTATCCGTTCGAACCCGACCCGAGTTAGAAAATTCAAAAACAAATGCAAAAAAATTCTAAAAATTAAAAAACATCATCCAGGCTTCATTTCAAGATGAAATGGGTCAGGACGGGCCGAATAATAGAACGAAAAAAAAATTTCCTTCCTATCCGTTCGAACCCGACCCGAGTTAGAAAATTCAAAAACAAATGCAAAAAAATTCTAAGAATTAAAAAACATCATCTAGGCTTCATTTCAAGACGAAACGGGTCAGGACGGGCCGAATAATAGAGAGGAAAAAAAATTTCCTTCCTATCCGTTCGAACCCGACCCGAGTTAGAAAATTCAAAAATAAATGCAAAAAAATTCTAAAAATTAAAAAACATCATCCAGGCTTCATTTCAAGACGAAACGGGTCAGGACGGGCCGAATAATAGAGAGGAAAAAAAAATTTCCTTCCTATCCGTTCGAACCCGACCCGAGTTAGAAAATTCAAAAATAAATGCAAAAAAATTCTAAAAATTAAAAAACATCATCCAGGCTTCATTTCAAGAAGAAACGGGTCAGGACAGGCCGAAAAATAGAGAGGAAAAAAAAATTTCCTTCCTATCCGTTCGAACCCGACCCGAGTTAGAAAATTCAAAAATAAATGCAAAAAAATTCTAAAAATTAAAAAACATCATCCAGGCTTCATTTCATGAAGAAACGGGTCAGGACAGGCCGAAAAATAGAGAGGAAAAAAAAATTTCCTTCCTATCAGTTCGAACCCGACCCGAGTTAGAAAATTCAAAAACAAATGTAAAAAAATTCTAAAAATTAAAAAACATCATCCAGGCTTCATTACATGATGAAACGGGTCAGGACCGGCCGATAAAGACAAAGGAAAAAAAAATTTCCTTTCCATCCGTTCGAACCCGACCCGGGTTACAAAATTCAAAAATAACTGCAAAAAAATTCTAAAAATTAAAAAAAAATCGTCCAGGCTTCATTTCAAGACGAAACGGGTCAGGACGGGCCGAATAATAGAGAGGAAAAAAAAATTTCCTTCCTATCCGTTCGAACCCGACCCGAGTTAGAAAATTCAAAAACAAATGCAAAAAAATTCTAAAAATTAAAAAACATCATCCAGGCTTCATTTCAAGAAGAAACGGGTCAGGACAGGCAGAAAAATGGAGAGGTAAAAAAAATTTTCCTTCCAATCCGTTCGAACCCGACCCGAGTTTGAAAATTAAAAAACAAATGCAAAAAAATTCGAAAAATTAAAAAACATCATCCAGGCTTCATAACAAGATGCAACGGGTCAGGACAGGCCGAAAAATAGAGAGGAAAAAAAAAATTCCTTCCTATCCGTTCGAACCCAACCCGAGTTAGAAAATTCAAAAATAAATGCAAAAAAATTCTAAAAATTAAAAAACATCATCCAGGCTTCATTTCATGAAGAAACGGGTCAGGACAGGCCGAAAAATAGAGAGGAAAAAAAAATTTCCTTCCTATCCGTTCGAATCCAACCCGAGTTAGAAAATTCAAAAATAAATGCAAAAAAATTATAAAAATTAAAAAACATCATCCAGGCTTCATTTCATGAAGAAACGGGTCAGGACAGGCCGAAAAATAGAGAGGAAAAAAAATTTCCTTCCTATCCGTTCGAACCCAACCCGAGTTAGAAAATTCAAAAATAAATGCAAAAAAATTCTAAAAATTAAAAAACATCATCCAGGCTTCATTTCATGAAGAAACGGGTCAGGACAGCCCGAAAAATAGAGAGGAAAAAAAATTTTCCTTCCTATCCGTTCGAACCCGACCCGAGTTAGAAAATTCAAAAATAAATGCAAAAAAATTCTAAAAATTAAAAAACATCATCCAGGCTTCATTTCATGAAGAAACGGGTCAGGACAGGCCGAAAAATAGAGAGGAAAAAAATTTTCCTTCCTATCCGTTCGAACCCGACCCGAGTTAGAAAATTCAAAAATAAATGCAAAAAATTTCTAAAAATTAAGAAACATCATCCAGGCTTCATTTCAAGACGAAACGGGTCAGGACGGGCCGAATAATAGAGAGGAAAAAAAAATTTCCTTTCTATCCGTTCGAACCCGACCCGAGTTAGAAAATTCAAAAACAAATGCAAAAAAATTCTAAAAATTAAAAAACATCATCCAGGCTTCATTACAAGATGAAACGGGTCAGGACAGGCCGAAAAAGAGAGAGGAAAAAAAAATTTCCTTCCCATCCGTTCGAACCCGACCCGGGTTAGAAAATTCAAAAATAAATGCAAAAAAATTCTAAAAATTAAAAAACATCATCCAGGCTTCATTTCAAGAAGAAACGGGTCAGGACAGGCCGAAAAATAGAGAGGAAAAAAAAATTTGAGGAAAAAAAAATTTTCCTTCCAATCCGTTCGAACCCGACCCGTGTTTGAAAATTCAAAAACAAATGCAAAAAAATTCTAAAAATTAAAAAACATCATCCAGGCTTCATTACAAGATGCAACGGGTCAGGACTGGCCGAAAAATAGAGAGGAAAAAAAAATTTCCTTCCCATCCGTTCGAACCCGACCCGAGTTAGAAAATTCAAAAATAAATGCAAAAAAATTCTAAAAATTAAAAAAAATCGTCCAGGCTTCATTTCAAGACGAAACGGGTCAGGACGTGCCGAATAATAGAGAGGAAAAAAAATTTCCTTCCAATCCGTTCGAACCCGACCCGAGTTAGAAAATTCAAAAATAAATGCAAAAAAATTTTAAAAATTAAAAAACATCATCCAGGCTTCATTTGAAGAAGAAACGGGTCAGGACAGGCCGAAAAATTGAGAGGAAAAAAAAAATTCCTTCCTATCCGTTCGAACCCGACCCGAGTTAGAAAATTCAAAAACAAATGCAAAAAAATTCTAAAAATTAAAAAACATCATCCAGGCTTCATTTCAAGATGAAACGGGTCAGGACGGGCCGAATAATAAAAATTAAAAAACATCATCCAGGCTTCATTTCATGAAGAAACGGGTCAGGACAGGCCGAAAAATAGAGAGGAAAAAAAAATTTCCTTCCTATCCGTTCGAACCCAACCCGAGTTAGAAAATTCAAAAATAAATGCAAAAAAATTCTAAAAATTAAAAAACATCATCCAGGCTTCATTTCATGAAGAAACGGGTCAGGACAGGCCGAAAAATAGAGAGGAAAAAAAATTTTCCTTCCTATCCGTTCAAATCCGACCCGAGTTAGAAAATTCAAAAATAAATGCAAGAAAATTCTAAAAATTAAGAAACATCATCCAGGCTTCATTTCAAGACGAAACGGGTCAGGACGGGCCGAATGATAGAGAGGAAAAAAAAATTTCCTTCCTATCCGTTCGAACCCGACCCGAGTTAGAAAATTCAAAAACAAATGCAAAAAAATTCTAAAAATTAAAAAACATCATCCAGGCTTCATTACAAGATGAAACGGGTCAGGACAGGCCGATAAAGACAGAGGAAAAAAAAATTTCCTTTCCATCCGTTCGAACCCGACCCGGGTTAGAAAATTCGAAAACAAATGCAAAAAAATTCTAAAAATTAAAAAACATCATCCAGGCTTCATTACAAGATGAAACGGGTCAGGACAGGCTGAAAAATAGAGAGGAAAAAAATATTCCTTCCCATCCGTTCGAACCCGACCCGAGTTAGAAAATTCAAAAATAAATGCAAAAAAATTCTAAAAATTAAAAAACATCGTCCAGGCTTCATTTCAAGACGAAACGGGTCAGGACGGGCCGAATAATAGAGAGGAAAAAAAAATTTCCTTCCTATCCGTTCGAACCCGACCCGAGTTAGAAAATTCAAAAATAAATGCAAAAAAATTCTAAAAATTAAAAAACATCCACCAGGCTTCATTTCAAGAAGAAACGGGTCAGGACAGGCCGGAAAATAGAGAGGAAAAAAAATTTTCCTTCCTATCCGTTCGAACCCGACCCGAGTTAGAAAATTCAAAAATAAATGCAAAAAAATTCTAAAAATTAATAAACATCATCCAGGCTTCATTTCAAGACGAAACGGGTCAGGACGGGCCGAATAATAGAGAGGAAAAAAAATTTCCTTCCTATCCGTTCGAACCCGACCCGAGTTAGAAAATTCAAAAACAAATGCAAAAAAATTCTAAAAATTAAAAAACATCATCCAGACTTCATTACATGATGAAACGGGTCAGGACAGGTCGATAAAGAGAGAGGAAAAAAAAATTTCCGTCCCATCCGTTCGAACCCGACCCGAGTTAGAAAATTCAAAAATAAATTCAAAAAAGTTCTAAAAATTAAAAAACATCATACAGGCTTCATTTCAAAAAGAAACGGGTCAGGACAGGCCGAAAAATAGAGAGGAAAAAAAAATTTTCCTTCCAATCCGTTCGAACCCGACCCGAGTTTAAAAATTCAAAAACAAATGCAAAAAAATTCTAAAAATTGAAAAACATCATCCAGGCTTCATTACAAGATGAAACGGGTCAGGACAGGCCGAAAAATAGAGAGGAAAAAAAAATTTCCTTCCCATCCGTTCGAACCCGACCCGAGTTAGAAAATTCAAAAATAAATGCAAAAAAATTCTAAAAATTAAAAAACATCGTCCAGGCTTCATTTCAAGACGAAACGGGTCAGCACGTGCCGAATAATAGAGAGGAAAAAAAAATTTCCTTCCAATCCGTTCGAACCGACCCGAGTTAGAAAATTCAAAAGTAAATGCAAAAAAATTTTAAAAATTAAAAAACATCATCCAGGCTTCATTACAAGATGAAGCGGGTCAGGACAGGCCGAAAAATAGAGAGGAAAAAAAAATTTCCTTCCCATCCGTTCGAACCCGACCCGAGTTAGAAAATTCAAAAATAAATGCAAAAAAATTCTAAAAATTAAAAAACATCGTCCAGGCTTCATTTCAAGACGAAACGGGTCAGGACGTGCCGAATAATAGAGAGGAAAAAAAAATTTCCTTCCAATCCGTTCGAACCCGACCCGAGTTAGAAAATTCAAAAATAAATGCAAAAAAATTTTAAAAATTGAAAAACATCATCCAGGCTTTATTTCAAGAAGAAACGGGTCAGGACAGGCCTAAAAATAGAGAGGAAAAAAAAAATTCCTTCCTATCCATTCGAACCCGACCCGAGTTAGAAAATTCAAAAACAAATGCAAAAAAATTCTAAAAATTAAAAAACATCATCCAGGCTTCATTTCATGAAGAAACGGGTCAGGACAGGCCGAAAAATAGAGAGGAAAAAAAATTTTCCTTCCTATCCGTTCGAATCCGACCCGAGTTAGAAAATTCAAAAATAAATGCAAAAAAATTCTAAAAATTAAAAAACATCATCCAGGCTTCATTTCATGAAGAAACGGGTCAGGACAGGCCGAAAAATAGAGAGGAAAAAAAAAGTTCCTTACTATCCGTTCGAACCCGACCCGAGTTAGAAAATTCAAAAATAAATGCAAAAAAATTCTAAAAATTAAAAAACATCATCCACGCTTCATTTCATGAAGAAACAGGTCAGGACAGGCCGAAAAATAGAGAGGAAAAAAAAATTCCTTCCTATCCGTTCGTACCCGACCCGAGTTAGAAAATTCAAAAACAAATGCAAAAAAATTCTAAAAATTAAAAAACACCATCCAGGCTTCATTTCAAGTTGAAACGGATCAGGACAGGCCGAATAATAGAGAGGAAAAAAAAATTTCCTTCCTATCCGTTCGAACCCGACCCGAGTTAGAAAATTCAAAAATAAATGCAAAAAAATTCTAAAAATTAAAAAACATCATCCAGGCTTCATTTCATGAAGAAACGGGTCAGGACAGGCTTAAAAATAGAGAGGAAAAAAAAATTTCCTTCCCATCCGTTCGAACCCGACCCGAGTTAGAAAATTCAAAAATAAATGCAAAAAAATTCTAAAAATTAAAAAACATCGTCCAGGCTTCATTTCAAGACGAAACGGGTCAGGACGGGCCGAATAATAGAGTGGAAAAAAAAATTTCCTTCCTATCCGTTCGGACCCGACCCGAGTTAGAAAATTCAAAAACAAATGCAAAAAAAATTCTAAAAATTAAAAAACATCATCCAGGCTTCATTACAAGATGAAACGGGTCAGGACAGGCCGAAAAATAGAGAGGAAAAAAAAATTTCCTTCCCATCCGTTTGAACCCGACCCGAGTTAGAAAATTCAAAAATAAATGCAAAAAAATTCTAAAAATTAAAAAACATCATCCAGGCTTCATTTCAAGAAGAAACGGGTCAGGACGGGCCGAATAATAGAGAGGAAAAAAAATTTCATTCCTATCCGTTCGAACCCGACCTGAGTTAGAAAATTCAAAAACAAATGCAAAAAAATTCTAAAAATTAAAAAACATCATCCAGGTTTCATTACAAGATGAAACGGGTCAGGACAGGCCGAAAAATAGAGAGGAAAAAAAAATTTCCTTCCCATCCGTTCGTACCCGACCCGAGTTAGAAAATTCAAAAATAAATGCAAAAAAATTCTAAAAATTAAAAAACATCGTCCAGGCTTCATTTCAAGACGAAACGGGTCAGGACGGGCCGAATAATAGAGAGGAAAAAAAAATTTCCTTCCTATCCGTTCGAACCCGACCCGAGTTAGAAAATTCAAAAACAAATACAAAAAAATTCTAAAAATTAAAAAACATCATCCAGGCTTCATTACAAGATGAAACGGGTCAGGACAGGCCGAAAAATAGAGAGGAAAAAAAAATTTCCTTCCCATCCGTTCGAACCCGACCCGAGTTAGAAAATTCAAAAATAAATGCAAAAAAATTCTAAAAATTAAAAAACATCATCCAGGCTTCATTTCAAGAAGAAATAGGTCAGGACGGGCCGAATAATAGAGAGGAAAAAAATTTCCTTCCTATCCGTTCGAACCCGACCCGAGTTAGAAAATTCAAAAACATCATCCAGGCTTCATTTCAAGATGAAAAGGGTCAGGACGGGCCGAATAATAAAAATTAATAAACATCATCCAGGCTTCATTTCATGAAGAAACGGGTCAGGACAGGCCGAAAAATAGAGAGGAAAAAAAAATTTCCTTCCCATCCGTTCGAACCCGACACGGGTTAGAAAATTCAAAAATAAATGCACAAAAATTCTAAAAATTAAAAAACATCATCCAGGCTTCATTTCAAGAAGAAACGGGTCAGGACAGGCCGAAAAATAGAGAGGAAAAAATTTTTTTTCTTCCAATCCGTTCGAACCCGACCCGACTTTGAAAATTCAAAAACAAATGCAAAAAAATTCTAAAAATTAAAAAACATCATCCAGGCTTCATTACAAGATGCAACGGGTCAGGACTGGCCGAAAAATAGAGAGGAAAAAAAATTTCCTTCCTATCCGTTCGAACCCGACCCGAGTTAGAAAATTCAAAAATAAATGCAAAAAAAATTCTAAAAATTAAAAAACATCATCCAGGCTTCATTTCATGAAGAAACGGGTCAGGACAGGCCGAAAAATAGAGAGGAAAAAAAAATTTCCTTCCTATCCGTTCGAACCCGACCCGAGTTAGAAAATTCAAAAACAAATGTAAAAAAATTCTAAAAATTAAAAAACATCATCCAGGCTTCATTACATGATGAAACGGGTCAGGACAGGCCGATAAAGACAGAGGAAAAAAAAATTTCCTTTCCATCCGTTCGAACCCGACCCGGGTTAGAAAATTCAAAAATAAATGCAAAAAAATTCTAAAAATTAAAAAAAATCGTCCAGGCTTCATTTCAAGACGAAACGGGTCAGGACGGGCCGAATAATAGAGAGGAAAAAAAATTTCCTTCCTATCCGTTCGAACCCGACCCGAGTTAGAAAATTCAAAAACAAATGCAAAAAAATTCTAAAAATTAAAAAACATCATCCAGGCTTCATTTCAAGAAGAAACGGGTCAGGACAGGCAGAAAAATGGAGAGGTAAAAAAAATTTTCCTTCCAATCCGTTCGAACCCGACCCGAGTTTGAAAATTAAAAAACAAATGCAAAAAAATTCGAAAAATTAAAAAACATCATCCAGGCTTCATAACAAGATGCAACGGGTCAGGACAGGCCGAAAAATAGAGAGGAAAAAAAAAATTCCTTCCTATCCGTTCGAACCCGACCCGAGTTAGAAAATTCAAAAACAAATGCAAAAAAATTCTAAAAATTAAAAAACATCATCCAGGCTTCATTTCAAGAAGAAATGGGTTAGGACGGGCCGAATAATAGAACGAAAAAAAAATTTCCTTCCTATCCGTTCGAACCCGACCCGAGTTAGAAAATTCAAAAACAAATGCAAAAAAATTCTAAGAATTAAAAAACATCATCTAGGCTTCATTTCAAGACGAAACGGGTCAGGACGGGCCGAATAATAGAGAGGAAAAAAAATTTCCTTCCTATCCGTTCGAACCCGACCCGAGTTAGAAAATTCAAAAATAAATGCAAAAAAATTCTAAAAATTAAAAAACATCATCCAGGCTTCATTTCAAGACGAAACGGGTCAGGACGGGCCGAATAATAGAGAGGAAAAAAAAATTTCCTTCCTATCCGTTCGAACCCGACCCGAGTTAGAAAATTCAAAAATAAATGCAAAAAAATTCTAAAAATTAAAAAACATCATCCAGGCTTCATTTCATGAAGAAACGGGTCAGGACAGGCCGAAAAATAGAGAGGAAAAAAAAATTTCCTTCCTATCCGTTCGAACCCGACCCGAGTTAGAAAATTCAAAAATAAATGCAAAAAAATTCCAAAAATTAAAAAACATCAACCATGCTTCATTTCATGAAGAAACGGGTCAGGACAGGCCGAAAAATAGAGAGGAAAAAAAATTTTCCTTCCTATCCGTTCGAACCCGACCCGAGTTAGAAAATTCAAAAATAAATGCAAAAAAATTCTAAAAATTAAGAAACATCATCCAGGCTTCATTTCAAGACGAAACGGGTCAGGACGGGCCGAATAATAGAGAGGAAAAAAAAATTTCCTTCCTATCCGTTCGAACCCGACCCGAGTTAGAAAATTCAAAAATAAATGCAAAAAAATTCTAAAAATTAAAAAACATCATCCAGGCTTCATTTCATGAAGAAACGGATCAGGACAGGCCGAAAAATAGAGAGGAAAAAAAATCTTCCTTTCTATCCGTTCGAACACGACCCGAGTTAGAAAATTCAAAAATAAATGCAAAAAAATTCTAAAAATTAAAAAACATCATCCAGGCTTCATTTCATGAAGAAACGGGTCAGGACAGGCCGAAAAATAGAGAGGAAAAAAAATTTTCCTTCCAATCCGTTCGAACCCGACCCGAGTTAGAAAATTAAAAAATAAATGCAAAAAAATTCTAAAAATTAAGAAACATCATCCAGGCTTCATTTCAAGAAGAAACGGGTCAGGACGGGCCGAATAATAGAGAGGAAAAAAAAATTTCCTTCCTATCCGTACGAACCCGACCCGAGTTAGAAAATTCAAAAATAAATGCAAAAAAATTCTAAAAATTAAAAAACATCATCCAGGCTTCATTTCATGAAGAAACGGGTCAGGAGAGGCCGAAAAATAGAGAGGAAAAAAAATTTTCCTTCCTATCCGTTCGAACCCAACCCGAGTTACAAAATTCAAAAATAAATGCAAAAAAATTCTAAAAATTAAAAAACATCGTCCAGGCTTCATTTCAAGACGAAACGGGTCAGGACGGGCCGAATAATAGAGAGGAAAAAAAAATTTTCTTCCTATCCGTTCGAACCCGACCCGAGTTAGAAAATTAAAAAATAAATGCAAAAAAATTCTAAAAATTAAAAAACATCATCCAGGCTTCATTTCATGAAGAAACGGGTCAGGACAGGCCGAAAAATAGGGAGGAAAAAAAAATTTCCTTCCTATCCGTTCGAACCCGACCCGAGTTAGAAAATTCAAAAATAAATGCAAAAAAATTCTAAAAATTAAAAAACATCATCCAGGCTTCATTTCATGAAGAAACGGGTCAGGACAGGCCGAAAAATAGAGAGGAAAAAAAATTTTCCTTCCTATCCGTTCGAACCCGACCCGAGTTAGAAAATTCAAAAATAAATGCTAAAAAATTCTAAAAATTAAGAAACATCATCCAGGCTTCATTTCAAGACGAAACGGGTCAGGACGGGCCGAATAATAGAGAGGAAAAAAAAATTTCCTTCCTATCCGTTCGAACCCGACCCGAGTTAGAAAATTCAAAAATAAATGCAAAAAAATTCTAAAAATTAAAAAACATCATCCAGGCTTCATTTCATGAAGAAACGGGTCAGGACAGGCCGAAAAATAGAGAGGAAAAAAAAATTTCCTTCCTATCCGTTCGAACCCGACCCGAGTTAGAAAATTCAAAAATAAATGCAAAAAAATTCTAAAAATTAAAAAACATCATCCAGGCTTCATTTCATGAAGAAACGGGTCAGGACAGGCCGAAAAATAGAGAGGAAAAAAAATTTTCCTTCCTATCCGTTCGAACCCGACCCGAGTTAGAAAATTCAAAAATAAATGCAAAAAAATTCTAAAAATTAAGAAACATCATCCAGGCTTCATTTCAAGACGAAACGGGTCAGGACGGGCCGAATAATAGAGACGAAAAAAAAATTTCCTTCCTATCCGTTCGAACCCGACCCGAGTTAGAAAATTCAAAAACAAATGCAAAAAAATTCTAAAAATTAAAAAACATCATCCAGGCTTCATTACAAGATGAAACGGGTCAGGACAGGCCGAAAAAGAGAGAGGAAAAAAAAATTTCCTTCCCATCCGTTCGAACCCGACCCGGGTTAGAAAATTCAAAAATAAATGCAAAAAAATTCTAAAAATTAAAAAACAACATCCAGGCTTCATTTCAAGAAGAAACGGGTCAGGACAGGTCGAAAAATAGAGAGGAAAAAAAAATTTTCCTTCCAATCCGTTCGAACCCGACCCGAGTTTGAAAATTCAAAAACAAATGCAAAAAAATTCTAAAAATTAAAAAACATCATCCAGGCTTCATTACAAGATGCAACGGGTCAGGACAGGCCGAAAAATAGAGAGGAAAAAAAAATTTCCTTCCTATCCGTTCGAACCCGACCCGAGTTAGAAAATTCAAAAACAAATGCAAAAAAATTCTAAAAATTAAAAAACATCATCCAGGCTTCATTACAAGATGAAACGGGTCAGGACAGGCCGAAAAAGAGAGAGGAAAAAAAAATTTCCTTCCCATCCGTTCGAACCCGACCCGGGTTAGAAAATTCAAAAATAAATGCAAAAAAAATTCTAAAAATTAAAAAACATCATCCAGGCTTCATTTCAAGAAGAAACGGGTCAGGACAGGCCGAAAAATAGAGAGGAAAAAAAAATTTTCCTTCCAATCCGTTCGAACCCGACCCGAGTTAGAAAATTCAAAACCAAATGCAAAAAAAATTCTAAAAATTAAGAAACATCATCCAGGATTCATTTCAAGACGAAACGGCTCAGGACGGGCCGAATAATAGAGAGGAAAAAAAAATTTCCTTCCTATCCGTTCGAACCCGACCCGAGTTAGAAAATTCAAAAACAAATGCAAAAAAATTCTAAAAATTAAAAAACATCATCCAGGCTTCATTACAAGATGAAACGGGTCAGGACAGGGCGAAAAATAGAGAGGAAAAAAATATTCCTTCCCATCCGTTCGAACCCGACCCGAGTTAGAAAATTCAAAAATAAATGCAAAAAAATTCTAAAAATTAAAAAACATCGTCCAGGCTTCATTTCAAGACGAAACGGGTCAGGACGGGCCGAATAATAGAGAGGAAAAAGAAATTTCCTTCCTATCCGTTCGAACCCGACCCGAGTTAGAAAATTCAAAAATAAATGCAAAAAAATTCTAAAAATTAAAAAACATCCACCAGGCTTCATTTCAAGAAGAAACGGGTCAGGACAGGCCGGAAAATAGAGAGGAAAAAAAAATTTCCTTTCTATCCGTTCGAACCCGACCCGAGTTAGAAAATTCAAAAATAAATGCAAAAAAATTCTAAAAATTAAAAAACATCATCCAGGCTTCATTTCAAGACGAAACGGGTCAGGTCGGGCCGAATAATAGAGAGGAAAAAAAAATTTCCTTCCTATCCGTTCGAACCCGACCCGAGTTAGAAAATTCAAAAATAAATGCAAAAAAATTCTAAAAATTAAGAAACATCATACAGGCTTCATTTCAAGACGAAACGGGTCAGGTCGGGCCGAATAATAGAGAGGAAAAAAAAATTTCCTTCCTATCCGTTCGAACCCGACCCGAGTTAGAAAATTCAAAAACAAATGCAAAAAAATTCTAAAAATTAAAAACATCATCCAGGCTTTATTTCAAGACGAAACGGGTCAGGACGGGCCGAAAAATAGAGAGGAAAAAAAAATTTCCTTCCTACCCGTTTGAACCCGACCTGAGTTAGAAAATTCAAAAATAAATGCAAAAAAATTCTAAAAATTAAAAAACATCCACCAGGCTTCATTTCAAGAAGAAACGGGTCAGGACAGGCCGAAAAATAGAGAGGAAAAAAAAATTTCCTTCCTATCCGTTCGAACCCGACCCGAGTTAGAAAATTCAAAAATAAATGCAAAAAAATTCTAAAAATTAAAAAACATCATCCAGGCTTCATTTCAAGAAGAAACGGGTCAGGACAGGCCGAAAAATAGAGAGGAAAAAAAATTTTCCTTCCTATCCGTTCGAACCCGACCCGAGTTAGAAAATTCAAAAATAAATGCAAAAAAATTCTAAAAATTAAGAAACATCATCCAGGCTTCATTTCAAGACGAAACGGGTCAGGACGGGCCGAATAATAGAGAGGAAAAAAAAATTTCCTTCCTATCCGTTCGAACCCGACCCGAGTTAGAAAATTCAAAAACAAATGCAAAAAAATTCTAAAAATTAAAAAACATCATCCAGGCTTCATTACATAATGAAACGGGTCAGGACAGGCCGATAAAGACAGAGGAAAAAAAAATTTCCTTTCCATCCGTTCGAACCCGACCCGGGTTAGAAAATTCAAAAATAAATGCAAAAAAATTCTAAAAATTAAAAAACATCATCCAGGCTTCATTACAAGATGAAACGGGTCAGGACAGGCCGAAAAATAGAGAGGAAAAAAATATTCCTTCCCATCTGTTCGAACCCGACCCGAGTTAGAAAATTCGAAAATAAATGCAAAAAAATTCTAAAAATTAAAAAACGTCGTCCAGGCTTCATTTCAAGACGAAACGGGTCAGCACGTGCCGAATAATAGAGAGGAAAAAAAAATTTCCTTCCAATCCGTTCGAACCCGACCCGAGTTAGAAAATTCAAAAACAAATGCAAAAAAATTCTAAAAATTAAAAAACATCATCCAGGCTTCATTACAAGATGAAACGGGTCAGGACAGGCCGAAAAATAGAGAGGAAAAAAATATTCCTTCCCATCTGTTCGAACCCGACCCGAGTTAGAAAATTCAAAAATAAATGCTAAAAAATTCTAAAAATTAAGAAACATCATCCAGGCTTCATTTCAAGACGAAACGGGTCAGGACGGGCCGAATAATAGAGAGGAAAAAAAAATTTCCTTCCTATCCGTTCGAACCCGACCCGAGTTAGAAAATTCAAAAATAAATGCAAAAAAATTCTAAAAATTAAAAAACATCATCCAGGCTTCATTTCATGAAGAAACGGGTCAGGACAGGCCGAAAAATAGAGAGGAAAAAAAAATTTCCTTCCTATCCGTTCGAACCCGACCCGAGTTAGAAAATTCAAAAATAAATGCAAAAAAATTCTAAAAATTAAAAAACATCATCCAGGCTTCATTTCATGAAGAAACGGGTCAGGACAGGCCGAAAAATAGAGAGGAAAAAAAATTTTCCTTCCTATCCGTTCGAACCCGACCCGAGTTAGAAAATTCAAAAATAAATGCAAAAAAATTCTAAAAATTAAAAAACATCATCCAGGCTTCATTTCAAGACGAAACGGGTCAGGACGGGCCGAATAATAGAGACGAAAAAAAAATTTCCTTCCTATCCGTTCGAACCCGACCCGAGTTAGAAAATTCAAAAACAAATGCAAAAAAATTCTAAAAATTAAAAAACATCATCCAGGCTTCATTACAAGATGAAACGGGTCAGGACAGGCCGAAAAAGAGAGAGGAAAAAAAAATTTCCTTCCCATCCGTTCGAACCCGACCCGGGTTAGAAAATTCAAAAATAAATGCAAAAAAATTCTAAAAATTAAAAAACAACATCCAGGCTTCATTTCAAGAAGAAACGGGTCAGGACAGGTCGAAAAATAGAGAGGAAAAAAAAATTTTCCTTCCAATCCGTTCGAACCCGACCCGAGTTTGAAAATTCAAAAACAAATGCAAAAAAATTCTAAAAATTAAAAAACATCATCCAGGCTTCATTACAAGATGCAACGGGTCAGGACAGGCCGAAAAATAGAGAGGAAAAAAAAATTTCCTTCCTATCCGTTCGAACCCGACCCGAGTTAGAAAATTCAAAAACAAATGCAAAAAAATTCTAAAAATTAAAAAACATCATCCAGGCTTCATTACAAGATGAAACGGGTCAGGACAGGCCGAAAAAGAGAGAGGAAAAAAAAATTTCCTTCCCATCCGTTCGAACCCGACCCGGGTTAGAAAATTCAAAAATAAATGCAAAAAAAATTCTAAAAATTAAAAAACATCATCCAGGCTTCATTTCAAGAAGAAACGGGTCAGGACAGGCCGAAAAAAAGAGAGGAAAAAAAAATTTTCCTTCCAATCCGTTCGAACCCGACCCGAGTTAGAAAATTCAAAACCAAATGCAAAAAAAATTCTAAAAATTAAGAAACATCATCCAGGATTCATTTCAAGACGAAACGGCTCAGGACGGGCCGAATAATAGAGAGGAAAAAAAAATTTCCTTCCTATCCGTTCGAACCCGACCCGAGTTAGAAAATTCAAAAACAAATGCAAAAAAATTCTAAAAATTAAAAAACATCATCCAGGCTTCATTACAAGATGAAACGGGTCAGGACAGGGCGAAAAATAGAGAGGAAAAAAATATTCCTTCCCATCCGTTCGAACCCGACCCGAGTTAGAAAATTCAAAAATAAATGCAAAAAAATTCTAAAAATTAAAAAACATCGTCTAGGCTTCATTTCAAGACGAAACGGGTCAGGACGGGCCGAATAATAGAGAGGAAAAAGAAATTTCCTTCCTATCCGTTCGAACCCGACCCGAGTTAGAAAATTCAAAAATAAATGCAAAAAAATTCTAAAAATTAAAAAACATCCACCAGGCTTCATTTCAAGAAGAAACGGGTCAGGACAGGCCGGAAAATAGAGAGGAAAAAAAAATTTCCTTTCTATCCGTTCGAACCCGACCCGAGTTAGAAAATTCAAAAATAAATGCAAAAAAATTCTAAAAATTAAAAAACATCATCCAGGCTTCATTTCAAGACGAAACGGGTCAGGTCGGGCCGAATAATAGAGAGGAAAAAAAAATTTCCTTCCTATCCGTTCGAACCCGACCCGAGTTAGAAAATTCAAAAATAAATGCAAAAAAATTCTAAAAATTAAGAAACATCATCCAGGCTTCATTTCAAGACGAAACGGGTCAGGTCGGGCCGAATAATAGAGAGGAAAAAAAAATTTCCTTCCTATCCGTTCGAACCCGACCCGAGTTAGAAAATTCAAAAACAAATGCAAAAAAATTCTAAAAATTAAAAACATCATCCAGGCTTTATTTCAAGACGAAACGGGTCAGGACGGGCCGAAAAATAGAGAGGAAAAAAAAATTTCCTTCCTACCCGTTTGAACCCGACCTGAGTTAGAAAATTCAAAAATAAATGCAAAAAAATTCTAAAAATTAAAAAACATCCACCAGGCTTCATTTCAAGAAGAAACGGGTCAGGACAGGCCGAAAAATAGAGAGGAAAAAAAAATTTCCTTCCTATCCGTTCGAACCCGACCCGAGTTAGAAAATTCAAAAATAAATGCAAAAAAATTCTAAAAATTAAAAAACATCATCCAGGCTTCATTTCATGAAGAAACGGGTCAGGACAGGCCGAAAAATAGAGAGGAAAAAAAATTTTCCTTCCTATCCGTTCGAACCCGACCCGAGTTAGAAAATTCAAAAATAAATGCAAAAAAATTCTAAAAATTAATAAACATCATCCAGGCTTCATTTCAAGACGAAACGGGTCAGGACGGGCCGAATAATAGAGAGGAAAAAAAAATTTCCTTCCTATCCGTTCGAACCCGACCCGAGTTAGAAAATTCAAAAACAAATGCAAAAAAATTCTAAAAATTAAAAAACATCATCCAGGCTTCATTACATAATGAAACGGGTCAGGACAGGCCGATAAAGACAGAGGAAAAAAAAATTTCCTTTCCATCCGTTCGAACCCGACCCGGGTTAGAAAATTCAAAAATAAATGCAAAAAAATTCTAAAAATTAAAAAACATCATCCAGGCTTCATTACAAGATGAAACGGGTCAGGACAGGCCGAAAAATAGAGAGGAAAAAAATATTCCTTCCCATCTGTTCGAACCCGACCCGAGTTAGAAAATTCGAAAATAAATGCAAAAAAATTCTAAAAATTAAAAAACGTCGTCCAGGCTTCATTTCAAGACGAAACGGGTCAGCACGTGCCGAATAATAGAGAGGAAAAAAAAATTTCCTTCCAATCCGTTCGAACCCGACCCGAGTTAGAAAATTCAAAAACAAATGCAAAAAAATTCTAAAAATTAAAAAACATCATCCAGGCTTCATTACAAGATGAAACGGTTCAGGACAGGCCGAAAAATAGAGAGGAAAAAAATATTCCTTCCCATCCGTTCGAACCCGACCCGAGATAGAAAATTCAAAAATAAATGCAAAAAAATTCTAAAAATTAAGAAACATCATCCAGGCTTCATTTCAAGACGAAACGGGTCAGGACGGGCCGAATAATAGAGAGGAAAAAAAAATTTCCTTCCTATCCGTTCGAACCCGACCCGAGTTAGAAAATTCAAAAACAAATGCAAAAAAATTCTAAAAATTAAAAAACATCAACCAGGCTTCATTACATAATGAAACGGGTCAGGACAGGCCGATAAAGACAAAGGAAAAAAAAATTTCCTTTCCATCCGTTCGAACCCGACCCGGGTTAGAAAATTCAAAAATAAATGCAAAAAAATTCTAAAAATTAAAAAACATCATCCAGGCTTCATTACAAGATGAAACGGGTCAGGACAGGCCGAAAAATAGAGAGGAAAAAAATATTCCTTCCCATCCGTTCGAACCCGACCCGAGTTAGAAAATTCAAAAATAAATGCAAAAAAATTCTAAAAATTAAAAAACGTCGTCCAGGCTTCATTTCAAGACGAAACGGGTCAGCACGTGCCGAATAATAGAGAGGAAAAAAAAATTTCCTTCCAATCCGTTCGAACCCGACCCGAGTTAGAAAATTCAAAAATAAATGCAAAAAAATTTTCAAAATTAAAAAACATCATCCAGGCTTCATTTCAAGAAGAAACGGGTCAGGACGGGCCGAATAATAGAGAGGAAAAAAAAATTTCCTTCCTATCCGTTCGAACCCGACCCGAGTTAGAAAATTCAATAACAAATGCAAAAAAATTCTAAGAATTAAAAAACATCATCTAGGCTTCATTTCAAGACGAAACGGGTCAGGACGGGCCGAATAATAAAGAGGAAAAAAAAATTTCCTTCCTATCCGTTCGAACCCGAACCGAGTTAGAAAATTCAAAAATAAATGCAAAAAAATTCTAAAAATTAAGAAACATCATCTAGGCTTCATTTCAAGACGAAACGGCTCAGGATGGGCCGAATAATAGAGTGGAAAAAAAAATTTCCTTCCTATCCGTTCGAACCCGACCCGAGTTAGAAAATTCAAAAACAAATGCAAAAAAATTCTAAAAATTAAAAAACATCATCCAGGCTTCATTACAAGATGAAACGGGTCAGGACAGGCCGAAAAATAGAGAGGAAAAAAATATTCCTTCCCATCCGTTCGAACCCGACCCGAGTTAGAAAATTCAAAAATAAATGCAAAAAAATTCTAAAAATTAAAAAACATCGTCTAGGCTTCATTTCAAGACGAAACGGGTCAGGACGGGCCGAATAATAGAGAGGAAAAAAAAATTTCCTTCCTATCCGTTCGAACCCGACCCGAGTTAGAAAATTCAAAAATAAATGCAAAAAAATTCTAAAAATTAAAAAACATCCACCAGGCTTCATTACAAGAAGAAACGGGTCAGGACAGGCCGGAAAATAGAGAGGAAAAAAAAATTTCCTTCCTATCCGTTCGAACCCGACCCGAGTTAGAAAATTCAAAAATAAATGCAAAAAAATTCTAAAAATTAAAAAACATCATCCAGGCTTCATTTCAAGACGAAACGGGTCAGGTCGGGCCGAATAATAGAGAGGAAAAAAAAATTTCCTTCCTATCCGTTCGAACCCGACCCGAGTTAGAAAATTCAAAAATAAATGCAAAAAAATTCTAAAAATTAAGAAACATCATCCAGGCTTCATTTCAAGACGAAACGGGTCAGGTCGGGCCGAATAATAGAGAGGAAAAAAAAATTTCCTTCCTATCCGTTCGAACCCGAACCGAGTTAGAAAATTCAAAAATAAATGCAAAAAAATTCTAAAAATTAAGAAACATCATCTAGGCTTCATTTCAAGACGAAACGGCTCAGGACGGGCCGAATAATAGAGTGGAAAAAAAAATTTCCTTCCTATCCGTTCGAACCCGACCCGAGTTAGAAAATTCAAAAACAAATGCAAAAAAATTCTAAAAATTAAAAAACATCATCCAGGCTTCATTACAAGATGAAACGGGTCAGGACAGGCCGAAAAATAGAGAGGAAAAAAATATTCCTTCCCATCCGTTCGAACCCGACCCGAGTTAGAAAATTCAAAAATAAATGCAAAAAAATTCTAAAAATTAAAAAACATCGTCTAGGCTTCATTTCAAGACGAAACGGGTCAGGACGGGCCGAATAATAGAGAGGAAAAAAAAATTTCCTTCCTATCCGTTCGAACCCGACCCGAGTTAGAAAATTCAAAAATAAATGCAAAAAAATTCTAAAAATTAAAAAACATCCACCAGGCTTCATTACAAGAAGAAACGGGTCAGGACAGGCCGGAAAATAGAGAGGAAAAAAAAATTTCCTTCCTATCCGTTCGAACCCGACCCGAGTTAGAAAATTCAAAAATAAATGCAAAAAAATTCTAAAAATTAAAAAACATCATCCAGGCTTCATTTCAAGACGAAACGGGTCAGGTCGGGCCGAATAATAGAGAGGAAAAAAAAATTTCCTTCCTATCCGTTCGAACCCGACCCGAGTTAGAAAATTCAAAAATAAATGCAAAAAAATTCTAAAAATTAAGAAACATCATCCAGGCTTCATTTCAAGACGAAACGGGTCAGGTCGGGCCGAATAATAGAGAGGAAAAAAAAATTTCCTTCCTATCCGTTCGAACCCGACCCGAGTTAGAAAATTCAAAAATAAATGCAAAAAAATTCTAAAAATTAAAAAACATCCACCAGGCTTCATTACAAGAAGAAACGGGTCAGGACAGGCCGGAAAATAGAGAGGAAAAAAAAATTTCCTTCCTATCCGTTCGAACCCGACCCGAGTTAGAAAATTCAAAAATAAATGCAAAAAAATTCTAAAAATTAAGAAACATCATCCAGGCTTCATTTCAAGACGAAACGGGTCAGGTCGGGCCGAATAATAGAGAGGAAAAAAAAATTTCCTTCCTATCCGTTCGAACCCGAACCGAGTTAGAAAATTCAAAAATAAATGCAAAAAAATTCTAAAAATTAAGAAACATCATCTAGGCTTCATTTCAAGACGAAACGGCTCAGGACGGGCCGAATAATAGAGTGGAAAAAAAAATTTCCTTCCTATCCGTTCGAACCCGACCCGAGTTAGAAAATTCAAAAACAAATGCAAAAAAATTCTAAAAATTAAAAAACATCATCCAGGCTTCATTACAAGATGAAACGGGTCAGGACAGGCCGAAAAATAGAGAGGAAAAAAATATTCCTTCCCATCCGTTCGAACCCGACCCGAGTTAGAAAATTCAAAAATAAATGCAAAAAAATTCTAAAAATTAAAAAACATCGTCTAGGCTTCATTTCAAGACGAAACGGGTCAGGACGGGCCGAATAATAGAGAGGAAAAAAATATTTCCTTCCTATCCGTTCGAACCCGACCCGAGTTAGAAAATTCAAAAATAAATGCAAAAAAATTCTAAAAATTAAAAAACATCCACCAGGCTTCATTACAAGAAGAAACGGGTCAGGACAGGCCGGAAAATAGAGAGGAAAAAAAAATTTCCTTCCTATCCGTTCGAACCCGACCCGAGTTAGAAAATTCAAAAATAAATGCAAAAAAATTCTAAAAATTAAAAAACATCCACCAGGCTTCATTACAAGAAGAAACGGGTCAGGACAGGCCGGAAAATAGAGAGGAAAAAAAAATTTCCTTCCTATCCGTTCGAACCCGACCCGAGTTAGAAAATTCAAAAATAAATGCAAAAAAATTCTAAAAATTAAAAAACATCATCCAGGCTTCATTTCAAGACGAAACGGGTCAGGTCGGGCCGAATAATAGAGAGGAAAAAAAAATTTCCTTCCTATCCGTTCGAACCCGACCCGAGTTAGAAAATTCAAAAATAAATGCAAAAAAATTCTAAAAATTAAGAAACATCATCCAGGCTTCATTTCAAGACGAAACGGGTCAGGTCGGGCCGAATAATAGAGAGGAAAAAAAAATTTCCTTCCTATCCGTTCGAACCCGACCCGAGTTAGAAAATTCAAAAATAAATGCAAAAAAATTCTAAAAATTAAAAAACATCCACCAGGCTTCATTACAAGAAGAAACGGGTCAGGACAGGCCGGAAAATAGAGAGGAAAAAAAAATTTCCTTCCTATCCGTTCGAACCCGACCCGAGTTAGAAAATTCAAAAATAAATGCAAAAAAATTCTAAAAATTAAGAAACATCATCCAGGCTTCATTTCAAGACGAAACGGGTCAGGTCGGGCCGAATAATAGAGAGGAAAAAAAAATTTCCTTCCTATCCGTTCGAACCCGAACCGAGTTAGAAAATTCAAAAATAAATGCAAAAAAATTCTAAAAATTAAGAAACATCATCTAGGCTTCATTTCAAGACGAAACGGCTCAGGACGGGCCGAATAATAGAGTGGAAAAAAAAATTTCCTTCCTATCCGTTCGAACCCGACCCGAGTTAGAAAATTCAAAAACAAATGCAAAAAAATTCTAAAAATTAAAAAACATCATCCAGGCTTCATTACAAGATGAAACGGGTCAGGACAGGCCGAAAAATAGAGAGGAAAAAAATATTCCTTCCCATCCGTTCGAACCCGACCCGAGTTAGAAAATTCAAAAATAAATGCAAAAAAATTCTAAAAATTAAAAAACATCGTCTAGGCTTCATTTCAAGACGAAACGGGTCAGGACGGGCCGAATAATAGAGAGGAAAAAAAAATTTCCTTCCTATCCGTTCGAACCCGACCCGAGTTAGAAAATTCAAAAATAAATGCAAAAAAATTCTAAAAATTAAAAAACATCCACCAGGCTTCATTACAAGAAGAAACGGGTCAGGACAGGCCGGAAAATAGAGAGGAAAAAAAAATTTCCTTCCTATCCGTTCGAACCCGACCCGAGTTAGAAAATTCAAAAATAAATGCAAAAAAATTCTAAAAATTAAAAAACATCATCCAGGCTTCATTTCAAGACGAAACGGGTCAGGTCGGGCCGAATAATAGAGAGGAAAAAAAAATTTCCTTCCTATCCGTTCGAACCCGACCCGAGTTAGAAAATTCAAAAATAAATGCAAAAAAATTCTAAAAATTAAGAAACATCATCTAGGCTTCATTTCAAGACGAAACGGCTCAGGACGGGCCGAATAATAGAGTGGAAAAAAAAATTTCCTTCCTATCCGTTCGAACCCGACCCGAGTTAGAAAATTCAAAAACAAATGCAAAAAAATTCTAAAAATTAAAAAACATCATCCAGGCTTCATTACAAGATGAAACGGGTCAGGACAGGCCGAAAAATAGAGAGGAAAAAAATATTCCTTCCCATCCGTTCGAACCCGACCCGAGTTAGAAAATTCAAAAATAAATGCAAAAAAATTCTAAAAATTAAAAAACATCGTCTAGGCTTCATTTCAAGACGAAACGGGTCAGGACGGGCCGAATAATAGAGAGGAAAAAAAAATTTCCTTCCTATCCGTTCGAACCCGACCCGAGTTAGAAAATTCAAAAATAAATGCAAAAAAATTCTAAAAATTAAAAAACATCCACCAGGCTTCATTACAAGAAGAAACGGGTCAGGACAGGCCGGAAAATAGAGAGGAAAAAAAAATTTCCTTCCTATCCGTTCGAACCCGACCCGAGTTAGAAAATTCAAAAATAAATGCAAAAAAATTCTAAAAATTAAGAAACATCATCCAGGCTTCATTTCAAGACGAAACGGGTCAGGTCGGGCCGAATAATAGAGAGGAAAAAAAAATTTCCTTCCTATCCGTTCGAACCCGAACCGAGTTAGAAAATTCAAAAATAAATGCAAAAAAATTCTAAAAATTAAGAAACATCATCTAGGCTTCATTTCAAGACGAAACGGCTCAGGACGGGCCGAATAATAGAGTGGAAAAAAAAATTTCCTTCCTATCCGTTCGAACCCGACCCGAGTTAGAAAATTCAAAAACAAATGCAAAAAAATTCTAAAAATTAAAAAACATCATCCAGGCTTCATTACAAGATGAAACGGGTCAGGACAGGCCGAAAAATAGAGAGGAAAAAAATATTCCTTCCCATCCGTTCGAACCCGACCCGAGTTAGAAAATTCAAAAATAAATGCAAAAAAATTCTAAAAATTAAAAAACATCGTCTAGGCTTCATTTCAAGACGAAACGGGTCAGGACGGGCCGAATAATAGAGAGGAAAAAAATATTTCCTTCCTATCCGTTCGAACCCGACCCGAGTTAGAAAATTCAAAAATAAATGCAAAAAAATTCTAAAAATTAAAAAACATCCACCAGGCTTCATTACAAGAAGAAACGGGTCAGGACAGGCCGGAAAATAGAGAGGAAAAAAAAATTTCCTTCCTATCCGTTCGAACCCGACCCGAGTTAGAAAATTCAAAAATAAATGCAAAAAAATTCTAAAAATTAAAAAACATCCACCAGGCTTCATTACAAGAAGAAACGGGTCAGGACAGGCCGGAAAATAGAGAGGAAAAAAAAATTTCCTTCCTATCCGTTCGAACCCGACCCGAGTTAGAAAATTCAAAAATAAATGCAAAAAAATTCTAAAAATTAAAAAACATCATCCAGGCTTCATTTCAAGACGAAACGGGTCAGGTCGGGCCGAATAATAGAGAGGAAAAAAAAATTTCCTTCCTATCCGTTCGAACCCGACCCGAGTTAGAAAATTCAAAAATAAATGCAAAAAAATTCTAAAAATTAAGAAACATCATCCAGGCTTCATTTCAAGACGAAACGGGTCAGGTCGGGCCGAATAATAGAGAGGAAAAAAAAATTTCCTTCCTATCCGTTCGAACCCGACCCGAGTTAGAAAATTCAAAAATAAATGCAAAAAAATTCTAAAAATTAAAAAACATCCACCAGGCTTCATTACAAGAAGAAACGGGTCAGGACAGGCCGGAAAATAGAGAGGAAAAAAAAATTTCCTTCCTATCCGTTCGAACCCGACCCGAGTTAGAAAATTCAAAAATAAATGCAAAAAAATTCTAAAAATTAAGAAACATCATCCAGGCTTCATTTCAAGACGAAACGGGTCAGGTCGGGCCGAATAATAGAGAGGAAAAAAAAATTTCCTTCCTATCCGTTCGAACCCGAACCGAGTTAGAAAATTCAAAAATAAATGCAAAAAAATTCTAAAAATTAAGAAACATCATCTAGGCTTCATTTCAAGACGAAACGGCTCAGGACGGGCCGAATAATAGAGTGGAAAAAAAAATTTCCTTCCTATCCGTTCGAACCCGACCCGAGTTAGAAAATTCAAAAACAAATGCAAAAAAATTCTAAAAATTAAAAAACATCATCCAGGCTTCATTACAAGATGAAACGGGTCAGGACAGGCCGAAAAATAGAGAGGAAAAAAATATTCCTTCCCATCCGTTCGAACCCGACCCGAGTTAGAAAATTCAAAAATAAATGCAAAAAAATTCTAAAAATTAAAAAACATCGTCTAGGCTTCATTTCAAGACGAAACGGGTCAGGACGGGCCGAATAATAGAGAGGAAAAAAAAATTTCCTTCCTATCCGTTCGAACCCGACCCGAGTTAGAAAATTCAAAAATAAATGCAAAAAAATTCTAAAAATTAAAAAACATCCACCAGGCTTCATTACAAGAAGAAACGGGTCAGGACAGGCCGGAAAATAGAGAGGAAAAAAAAATTTCCTTCCTATCCGTTCGAACCCGACCCGAGTTAGAAAATTCAAAAATAAATGCAAAAAAATTCTAAAAATTAAAAAACATCATCCAGGCTTCATTTCAAGACGAAACGGGTCAGGTCGGGCCGAATAATAGAGAGGAAAAAAAAATTTCCTTCCTATCCGTTCGAACCCGACCCGAGTTAGAAAATTCAAAAATAAATGCAAAAAAATTCTAAAAATTAAGAAACATCATCCAGGCTTCATTTCAAGACGAAACGGGTCAGGTCGGGCCGAATAATAGAGAGGAAAAAAAAATTTCCTTCCTATCCGTTCGAACCCGACCCGAGTTAGAAAATTCAAAAATAAATGCAAAAAAATTTTAAAAATTAAAAAACATCCACCAGGCTTCATTACAAGAAGAAACGGGTCAGGACAGGCCGGAAAATAGAGAGGAAAAAAAAATTTCCTTCCTATCCGTTCGAACCCGACCCGAGTTAGAAAATTCAAAAATAAATGCAAAAAAATTCTAAAAATTAAGAAACATCATCCAGGCTTCATTTCAAGACGAAACGGGTCAGGTCGGGCCGAATAATAGAGAGGAAAAAAAAATTTCCTTCCTATCCGTTCGAACCCGAACCGAGTTAGAAAATTCAAAAATAAATGCAAAAAAATTCTAAAAATTAAGAAACATCATCTAGGCTTCATTTCAAGACGAAACGGCTCAGGACGGGCCGAATAATAGAGTGGAAAAAAAAATTTCCTTCCTATCCGTTCGAACCCGACCCGAGTTAGAAAATTCAAAAACAAATGCAAAAAAATTCTAAAAATTAAAAAACATCATCCAGGCTTCATTACAAGATGAAACGGGTCAGGACAGGCCGAAAAATAGAGAGGAAAAAAATATTCCTTCCCATCCGTTCGAACCCGACCCGAGTTAGAAAATTCAAAAATAAATGCAAAAAAATTCTAAAAATTAAAAAACATCGTCTAGGCTTCATTTCAAGACGAAACGGGTCAGGACGGGCCGAATAATAGAGAGGAAAAAAAAATTTCCTTCCTATCCGTTCGAACCCGACCCGAGTTAGAAAATTCAAAAATAAATGCAAAAAAATTCTAAAAATTAAAAAACATCCACCAGGCTTCATTACAAGAAGAAACGGGTCAGGACAGGCCGGAAAATAGAGAGGAAAAAAAAATTTCCTTCCTATCCGTTCGAACCCGACCCGAGTTAGAAAATTCAAAAATAAATGCAAAAAAATTCTAAAAATTAAAAAACATCATCCAGGCTTCATTTCAAGACGAAACGGGTCAGGTCGGGCCGAATAATAGAGAGGAAAAAAAAATTTCCTTCCTATCCGTTCGAACCCGACCCGAGTTAGAAAATTCAAAAACAAATGCAAAAAAATTCTAAAAATTAAAAAACATCATCCAGGCTTTATTTCAAGACGAAACGGGTCAGGACGGGCCGAAAAATAGAGAGGAAAAAAAAATTTCCTTCCTACCCGTTTGAACCCGACCTGAGTTAGAAAATTCAAAAATAAATGCAAAAAAATTCTAAAAATTAAAAAACATCATCCAGGCTTCATTTCATGAAGAAACGGGTCAGGACAGGCCGAAAAATAGAGAGGAAAAAAAAATTTCCTTCCTATCCGTTCGAACCCGACCCGAGTTAGAAAATACAAAAACAAATGCAAAAAAATTCTAAAAATTAAAAAACATCATCCAGGCTTCATTACAAGATGAAACGGGTCAGGACAGGCCGAAAAAGAGAGAGGAAAAAAAAATTTCCTTCCCATCCGTTCGAACCCGACCCGGGTTAGAAAATTCAAAAATAAATGCAAAAAAATTCTAAAAATTAAAAAACAACATCCAGGCTTCATTTCAAGAAGAACCGGGTCAGGACAGGTCGAAAAATAGAGAGGAAAAAAAAATTTTCCTTCCAATCCGTTCGAACCCGACCCGAGTTTGAAAATTCAAAACCAAATGCAAAAAAATTCTAAAAATTAAAAAACATCATCCAGGCTTCATTACAAGATGCAACGGGTCAGGACAGGCCGAAAAATAGAGAGGAAAAAAAAATTTCCTTCCTATCCGTTCGAACCCGACCCGAGTTAGAAAATTCAAAAACAAATGCAAAAAAATTCTAAAAATTAAAAAACATCATCCAGGCTTCATTACAAGATGAAACGGGTCAGGACAGGCCGAAAAAGAGAGAGGAAAAAAAAATTTCCTTCCCATCCGTTCGAACCCGACCCGGGTTAGAAAATTCAAAAATAAATGCAAAAAAATTCTAAAAATTAAAAAACATCATCCAGGCTTCATTTCAAGAAGAAACGGGTCAGGACAGGCCGAAAAATAGAGAGGAAAAAAAAATTTTCCTTACAATCCGTTCGAACCCGACCCGAGTTAGAAAATACAAAAACAAATGCAAAAAAATTCTAAAAATTAAGAAACATCATCCAGGCTTCATTTCAAGACGAAACGGCTCAGGACAGGCCGAATAATAGAGACGAAAAAAAAATTTCCTTCCTATCCGTTCGAACCCGACCCGAGTTAGAAAATTCAAAAACAAATGCAAAAAAATTCTAAAAATTAAAAAACATCATCCAGGCTTCATTACAAGATGAAACGGGTCAGGACAGGGCGAAAAATAGAGAGGAAAAAAATATTCCTTCCCATCCGTTCGAACCCGACCCGAGTTAGAAAATTCAAAAATAAATGCAAAAAAATTCTAAAAATTAAAAAACATCGTCCAAGCTTCATTTCAAGACGAAACGGGTCAGGACGGGCCGAATAATAGAGAGGAAAAAAAAATTTCCTTCCTACCCGTTTGAACCCGACCTGAGTTAGAAAATTCAAAAATAAATGCAAAAAAATTCTAAAAATTAAAAAACATCATCCAGGCTTCATTTCATGAAGAAACGGGTCAGGACAGGCCGAAAAATAGAGAGGAAAAAAAAATTTCCTTCCTATCCGTAAGAACCCGACCCGAGTTAGAAAATTCAAAAATAAATGCAAAAAAATTCTAAAAATTAAAAAACATCATCCAGGCTTCATTTCATGAAGAAACGGGTCAGGACAGGCCGAAAAATAGAGAGGAAAAAAAATTTTCCTTCCTATCCGTTCGAACCCGACCCGAGTTAGAAAATTCAAAAATAAATGCAAAAAAATTCTAAAAATTAAGAAACATCATCCAGGCTTCATTTCAAGACGAAACGGGTCAGGACGGGCCGAATAATAGAGAGGAAAAAAAAATTTCCTTCCTATCCGTTCGAACCCGACCCGAGTTAGAAAATTCAAAAACAAATGCAAAAAAATTCTAAAAATTAAAAAACATCATCCAGGCTTCATTACATAATGAAACGGGTCAGGACAGGCCGATAAAGACAGAGGAAAAAAAAATTTCCTTTCCATCCGTTCGAACCCGACCCGGGTTAGAAAATTCAAAAATAAATGCAAAAAAATTCTAAAAATTAAAAAACATCATCCAGGCTTCATTACAAGATGAAACGGGTCAGGACAGGCCGAAAAATAGAGAGGAAAAAAATATTCCTTCCCATCCGTTCGAACCCGACCCGAGTTAGAAAATTCAAAAATAAATGCAAAAAAATTCTAAAAATTAAAAAACGTCGTCCAGGCTTCATTTCAAGACGAAACGGGTCAGCACGTGTCGAATAATAGAGAGGAAAAAAAAATTTCCTTCCAATCCGTTCGAACCCGACCCGAGTTAGAAAATTCAAAAATAAATGCAAAAAAATTTTAAAAATTAAAAAACATCATCCAGGCTTCATTTCAAGAAGAAACGGGTCAGGACGGGCCGAATAATAGAGAGGAAAAAAAAATTTCCTTCCTATCCGTTCGAACCCGACCCGAGTTAGAAAATTCAAAAATAAATGCAAAAAAATTCTAAAAATTAAAAAACATCCACCAGGCTTCATTACAAGAAGAAACGGGTCAGGAAAGGCCGGAAAATAGAGAGGAAAAAAAAATTTCCTTCCTATCCGTTCGAACCCGACCCGAGTTAGAAAATTCAAAAATAAATGCAAAAAAATTCTAAAAATTAAAAAAATCATCCAGGCTTCATTTCAAGACGAAACGGGTCAGGTCGGGCCGAATAATAGAGAGGAAAAAAAAATTTCCTTCCTATCCGTTCGAACCCGACCCGAGTTAGAAAATTCAAAAATAAATGCAAAAAAATTCTAAAAATTAAGAAACATCATCCAGGCTTCATTTCAAGACGAAACGGGTCAGGTCGGGCCGAATAATAGAGAGGAAAAAAAAATTTCCTTCCCATCCGTTCGAACCCGACCCGAGTTAGAAAATTCAAAAACAAATGCAAAAAAATTCTAAAAATTAAAAAACATCATTCAGGCATTATTTCAAGACGAAACGGGTCAGGACGGGCCGAAAAATAGAGAGGAAAAAAAAATTTCCTTCCTACCCGTTTGAACCCGACCTGAGTTAGAAAATTCAAAAATAAATGCAAAAAAATTCTAAAAATTAAAAAACATCATCCAGGCTTCATTTCATGAAGAAACGGGTCAGGACAGGCCGAAAAATAGAGAGGAAAAAAAATTTTCCTTCCTATCCGTTCGAACCCGACCCGAGTTAGAAAATTCAAAAATAAATGCAAAAAAATTCTAAAAATTAAGAAACATCATCCAGGCTTCATTTCAAGACGAAACGGGTCAGGACGGGCCGAATAATAGAGAGGAAAAAAAAATTTCCTTCCTATCCGTTCGAACCCGACCCGAGTTAGAAAATTCAAAAACAAATGCAAAAAAATTCTAAAAATTAAAAAACATCATCCAGGCTTCATTACATAATGAAACGGGTCAGGACAGGCCGATAAAGACAGAGGAAAAAAAAATTTCCTTTCCATCCGTTCGAACCCGACCCGGGTTAGAAAATTCAAAAATAAATGCAAAAAAATTCTAAAAATTAAAAAACATCATCCAGGCTTCATTTCATGAAGAAACGGGTCAGGACAGGCCGAAAAATAGAGAGGAAAAAAAAATTTCCTTCCTATCCGTTCGAACCCGACCCGAGTTAGAAAATTCAAAAACAAATGCAAAAAAATTCTAAAAATCAAAAAACATCATCCAGGCTTCATTACAAGATGAAACGGGTCAGGACAGGCCGAAAAAGAGAGAGGAAAAAAAAATTTCCTTCCCATCCGTTCGAACCCGACCCGGGTTAGAAAATTCAAAAATAAATGCAAAAAAATTCTAAAAATTAAAAAACAACATCCAGGCTTCATTTCAAGAAGAAACGGGTCAGGACAGGTCGAAAAATAGAGAGGAAAAAAAAATTTTCCTTCCAATCCGTTCGAACCAGACCCGAGTTTGAAAATTCAAAACCAAATGCAAAAAAATTCTAAAAATTAAAAAACATCATCCAGGCTTCATTACAAGATGCAACGGGTCAGGACAGGCCGAAAAATAGAGAGGAAAAAAAAATTTCCTTCCTATCCGTTCGAACCCGACCCGAGTTAGAAAATTCAAAAACAAATGCAAAAAAATTCTAAAAATTAAAAAACATCATCCAGGCTTCATTACAAGATGAAACGGGTCAGGACAGGCCGAAAAAGAGAGAGGAAAAAAAAATTTCCTTCCCATCCGTTCGAACCCGACCCGGGTTAGAAAATTCAAAAATAAATGCAAAAAAATTCTAAAAATTAAAAAACATCATCCAGGCTTCATTTCAAGACGAAACGGGTCAGGTCGGGCCGAATAATAGAGAGGAAAAAAAAATTTCCTTCCTATCCGTTCGAACCCGACCCGAGTTAGAAAATTAAAAAATAAATGCAAAAAAATTCTAAAAATTAAGAAACATCATCCAGGCTTCATTTCAAGACGAAACGGGTCAGGTCTGGCCGAATAATAGAGAGGAAAAAAAAATTTCCTTCCTATCCGTTCGAACCCGACCCGAGTTAGAAAATTCAAAAATAAATGCAAAAAAATTCTAAAAATTAAAAAACATCATCCAGGCTTCATTTCATGAAGAAACGGGTCAGGACAGGCCGAAAAATAGGGAGGAAAAAAAATTTTCTTTCCTATCCGTTCGAACCCGACCCGAGTTAGAAAATTCAAAAATAAATGCAAAAAAATTCTAAAAATTAAGAAACATCATCCAGGCTTCATTTCAAGACGAAACGGGTCAGGACGGGCCGAAAAATAGAGAGGAAAAAAAAATTTTCTTCCTACCCGTTTGAACCCGACCTGAGTTAGAAAATTCAAAAATAAATGCAAAAAAATTCTAAAAATTAAAAAACATCATCCAGGCTTCATTTCATGAAGAAACGGGTCAGGACAGGCCGAAAAATAGAGAGGAAAAAAAAATTTCCTTCCTATCCGTAAGAACCCGACCCGAGTTAGAAAATTCAAAAATAAATGCAAAAAAATTCTAAAAATTAAAAAACATCATCCAGGCTTCATTTCATGAAGAAACGGGTCAGGACAGGCCGAAAAATAGGGAGGAAAAAAAATTTTCTTTCCTATCCGTTCGAACCCGACCCGAGTTAGAAAATTCAAAAATAAATGCAAAAAAATTCTAAAAATTAAGAAACATCATCCAGGCTTCATTTCAAGACGAAACGGGTCAGGACGGGCCGAAAAATAGAGAGGAAAAAAAAATTTCCTTCCTATCCGTTCGAACCCGACCCGAGTTAGAAAATTCAAAAACAAATGCAAAAAAATTCTAAAAATTAAAAAACATCATCCAGGCTTCATTACATAATGAAACGGGTCAGGACAGGCCGATAAAGACAGAGGAAAAAAAAATTTCCTTTCCATCCGTTCGAACCCGACCCGGGTTAGAAAATTCAAAAATAAATGCAAAAAAATTCTAAAAATTAAAAAACATCATCCAGGCTTCATTACAAGATGAAACGGGTCAGGACAGGCTGAAAAATAGAGAGGAAAAAAATATTCCTTCCCATCCGTTCGAACCCGACCCGAGTTAGAAAATTCAAAAATAAATGCAAAAAAATTCTAAAAATTAAAAAACGTCTTCCAGGCTTCATTTCAAGACGAAACGGGTCAGCATGTGCCGAATAATAGAGAGGAAAAAAAAATTTCCTTCCAATCCGTTCG
This sequence comes from Quercus robur, assembly GCF_932294415.1. Taxonomy (NCBI): domain Eukaryota; kingdom Viridiplantae; phylum Streptophyta; class Magnoliopsida; order Fagales; family Fagaceae; genus Quercus; species Quercus robur. The sequence continues at coordinate 30,656,283 of NC_065540.1, read as the reverse complement.
AACCCGACCCGAGTTAGAAAATTCAAAAATAAATGCAAAAAAATTTTAAAAATTAAAAAACATCATCCAGGCTTCATTTCAAGAAGAAACGGGTCAGGACGGGCCGAATAATAGAGAGGAAAAAAAAATTTCCTTCCTATCCGTTCGAACCCGACCCGAGTTAGAAAATTCAAAAACAAATGCAAAAAAATTCTAAGAATTAAAAAACATCATCTAGGCTTCATTTCAAGACGAAACGGGTCAGGACGGGCCGAATAATAGAGAGGAAAAAAAAATTTCCTTCCTATCCGTTCGAACCCGAACCAAGTTAGAAAATTCAAAAATAAATGCAAAAAAATTCTAAAAATTAAGAAACATCATCCAGGCTTCATTTCAAGAAGAAACGGGTCAGGACGGGCCGAAAAATAGAGAGGAAAAAAATATTCCTTCCTATCCGTTCGAACCCGACCCGAGTTAGAAAATTCAAAAATAAATGCAAAAAAATTCTAAAAATTAAAAAACATCGTCGAGGCTTCATTTCAAGACGAAACGGGTCAGGACAGGCCGAATAATAGAGAGGAAAAAAAAATTTCCTTCCTATCCGTTCGAACCCGACCCGAGTTAGAAAATTCAAAAAAAAATGCAAAAAAATTCTAAAAATTAAAAAACATCCACCAGGCTTCATTACAAGAAGAAACGGGTCAGGACAGGCCGGAAAATAGAGAGGAAAAAAAAATTTCCTTCCTATCCGTTCGAACCCGACCCGAGTTAGAAAATTCAAAAATAAATGCAAAAAAATTCTAAAAATTAAAAAACATCATCCAGGCTTCATTTCAAGACGAAACGGGTCAGGTCGGGCCGAATAATAGAGAGGAAAAAAAAATTTCCTTCCTATCCGTTCGAACCCGACCCGAGTTAGAAAATTCAAAAATAAATGCAAAAAAATTCTAAAAATTAAGAAACATCATCCAGGCTTCATTTCAAGACGAAACGGGTCAGGTCGGGCCGAATAATAGAGAGGAAAAAAAAATTTCCTTCCTATCCGTTCGAACCCGACCCGAGTTAGAAAATTCAAAAACAAATGCAAAAAAATTCTAAAAATTAAAAAACATCATCCAGGCTTTATTTCAAGATGAAACGGGTCAGGACGGGCCGAAAAATAGAGAGGAAAAAAAAATTTCCTTCCTACCCGTTTGAACCCGACCTGAGTTAGAAAATTCAAAAATAAATGCAAAAAAATTCTAAAAATTAAAAAACATCATCCAGGCTTCATTTCATGAAGAAACGGGTCAGGACAGGCCGAAAAATAGAGAGGAAAAAAAAATTTCCTTCCTATCCGTAAGAACCCGACCCGAGTTAGGAAATTCAAAAATAAATGCAAAAAAATTCTAAAAATTAAAAAACATCATCCAGGCTTCATTTCATGAAGAAACGGGTCAGGACAGGCCGAAAAATAGAGAGGACAAAAAATTTTCCTTCCTATCCGTTCGAACCCGACCCGAGTTAGAAAATTCAAAAATAAATGCAAAAAAATTCTAAAAATTAAGAAACATCATCCAGGCTTCATTTCAAGACGAAACGGGTCAGGACGGGCCGAATAATAGAGAGGAAAAAAAAATTTCCTTCCTATCCTTTCGAACCCGACCCGAGTTAGAAAATTCAAAAACAAATGCAAAAAAATTCTAAAAATTAAAAAACATCATCCAGGCTTCATTACATAATGAAACGGGTCAGGACAGGCCGATAAAGACAGAGGAAAAAAAAATTTCCTTTCCATCCGTTCGAACCCGACCCGGGTTAGAAAATTCAAAAAGAAATGCAAAAAAATTCTAAAAATTAAAAAACATCATCCAGGCTTCATTACAAGATGAAACGGGTCAGGACAGGCCGAAAAATAGAGAGGAAAAAAATATTCCTTCCCATCCGTTCGAACCCAACCCGAGTTAGAAAATTCAAAAATAAATGCAAAAAAATTCTAAAAATTAAGAAACATCATCCAGGCTTCATTTCAAGACGAAACGGGTCAGGACGGGCCGAATAATAGGGAGGAAAAAAAAATTTCCTTCCTATCCGTTCGAACCCGACCCGAGTTAGAAAATTCAAAAACAAATGCAAAAAAATTCTTAAAATTAAAAAACATCATCCAGGCTTCATTACAAGATGAAACGGGTCAGGACAGGCCGAAAAATAGAGAGGAAAAAAATATTCCTTCCTATCCGTTCGAACCCGACCCGAGTTAGAAAATTCAAAAATAAATGCAAAAAAATTCTAAAAATTAAAAAACATCCACCAGGCTTCATTACAAGAAGAAACGGGTCAGGACAGGCCGGAAAATAGAGAGGAAAAAAAAATTTCCTTCCTATCCGTTCGAACCCGACCCGAGTTAGAAAATTCAAAAATAAATGCAAAAAAATTCTAAAAATTAAAAAACATCATCCAGGCTTCATTTCAAGACGAAACGGGTCAGGTCGGGCCGAATAATAGAGAGGAAAAAAAAATTTCCTTCCTATCCGTTCGAACCCGACCCGAGTTAGAAAATTCAAAAATAAATGCAAAAAAATTCTAAAAATTAAGAAACATCATCCAGGCTTCATTTCAAGACGAAACGGGTCAGGTCGGGCCGAATAATAGAGAGGAAAAAAAAAATTTCCTTCCTATCCGTTCGAACCCGACCCGAGTTAGAAAATTCAAAAACAAATGCAAAAAAATTCTAAAAATTAAAAAACATCATCCAGGCTTTATTTCAAGACGAAACGGGTCAGGACGGGCCGAAAAATAGAGAGGAAAAAAAAATTTCCTTCCTATCCGTTCGAACCCGACCCGAGTTAGAAAATTCAAAAACAAATGCAAAAAAATTCTAAAAATTAAAAAACATCATCCAGGCTTCATTACAAGATGAAACGGGTCAGGACAGGCCGAAAAAGAGAGAGGAAAAAAAAATTTCCTTCCCATCCGTTCGAACCCGACCCGGGTTAGAAAATTCAAAAATAAATGCAAAAAAATTCTAAAAATTAAAAAACAACATCCAGGCTTCATTTCAAGAAGAAACGGGTCAGGACAGGTCGAAAAATAGAGAGGAAAAAAAAATTTTCCTTCCAATCCGTTCGAACCCGACCCGAGTTTGAAAATTCAAAACCAAATGCAAAAAAATTCTAAAAATTAAAAAACATCATCCAGGCTTCATTACAAGATGCAACGGGTCAGGACAGGCCGAAAAATAGATAGGAAAAAAAAATTTCCTTCCTATCTGTTCGAACCCGACCCGAGTTAGAAAATTCAAAAACAAATGCAAAAAAATTCTAAAAATTAAAAAACATCATCCAGGCTTCATTACAAGATGAAACGGGTCAGGACAGGCCGAAAAAGAGAGAGGAAAAAAAAATTTCCTTCCCATCCGTTCGAACCCGACCCGGGTTAGAAAATTCAAAAATAAATGCAAAAAAATTCTAAAAATTAAAAAACATCATCCAGGCTTCATTTCAAGAAGAAACGGGTCAGGACAGGCCGAAAAATAGAGAGGAAAAAAAAATTTTCCTTCCAATCCGTTCGAACCCGACCCGAGTTAGAAAATTCAAAAACAAATGCAAAAAAATTCTAAAAATTAAGAAACATCATCCAGGCTTCATTTCAAGACGAAACGGCTCAGGACGGGCCGAATAATAGAGAGGAAAAAAAAATTTCCTTCCTATCCGTTCGAACCCGACCCGAGTTAGAAAATTCAAAAATAAATGCAAAAAAATTCTAAAAATTAAAAAACATCATCCAGGCTTCATTTCAAGACGAAACGGGTCAGGTCGGGCCGAATAATGGAGAGGAAAAAAAAATTTCCTTCCTATCCGTTCGAACCCGACCCGAGTTAGAAAATTCAAAAATAAATGCAAAAAAATTCTAAAAATTAAGAAACATCATCCAGGCATCATTTCAAGACGAAACGGGTCAGGTCGGGCCGAATAATAGAGAGGAAAAAAAAATTTCCTTCCTATCCGTTCGAACCCGACCCGAGTTAGAAAATTCAAAAACAAATGCAAAAAAATTCTAAAAATTAAAAAACATCATCCAGGCTTTATTTCAAGACGAAACGGGTCAGGACGGGCCGAAAAATAGAGAGGAAAAAAAAATTTCCTTCCTACCCGTTTGAACCCGACCTGAGTTAGAAAATTCAAAAATAAATGCAAAAAAATTCTAAAAATTAAAAAACATCATCCAGGCTTCATTTCATGAAGAAACGGGTCAGGACAGGCTGAAAAATAGAGAGGAAAAAAAAATTTCCTTCCTATCCGTAAGAACCCGACCCGAGTTAGAAAATTCAAAAATAAATGCAAAAAAATTCTAAAAATTAAAAAACATCATCCAGGCCTCATTTCATGAAGAAACGGGTCAGGACAGGCCGAAAAATAGAGAGGAAAAAAAATTTTCCTTCCTATCCGTTCGAACCCGACCCGAGTTAGAAAATTCAAAAATAAATGCAAAAAAATTCTAAAAATTAAGAAACATCATCCAGGCTTCATTTCAAGACGAAACGGGTCAGGACGGGCCGAATAATAGAGAGGAAAAAAAATTTCCTTCCTATCCGTTCGAACCCGACCCGAGTTAGAAAATTGAAAAACAAATGCAAAAAAATTCTAAAAATTAAAAAACATCATCCAGGCTTCATTACATGATGAAACAGGTCAGGACAGGCCGAGAAAGAGAGAGGAAAAAAAATTTCCTTCCCATCCGTTCGAACCCGACCCGAGTTAGAAAATTCAAAAATAAATGCAAAAAAATTCTAAAAATTAAAAAACATCATCCAGGCTTCATTTCAAGAAGAAACGGGTCAGGACAGGCAGAAAAATAGAGAGGAAAAAAAAATTTTCCTTCCAATCCGTTCGAACCCGACCCGAGTTTAAAAAATTCAAAAACAAATGCAAAAAAATTCTAAAAATTAAAAAACATCATCCAGGCTTCATTACAAGATGAAACGGGTCAGGACAGGCCGAAAAATAGAGAGGAAAAAAAAATTTCCTTCCCATCCGTTCGAACCCGACCCGAGTTAGAAAATTCAAAAACAAATGCAAAAAAATTCTAAGAATTAAAAAACATCATCTAGGCTTCATTTCAAGACGAAACGGGTCAGGACAGGCAGAAAAATAGAGAGGAAAAAAAAATTTCCTTCCCATCCGTTCGAACCCGACCCGAGTTAGAAAATTCAAAAATAAATGCAAAAAAATTATAAAAATTAAAAAACATCGTCCAGGCTTCATTTCAAGACGAAACGGGTCAGCACGTGCCGAATAATAGAGAGGAAAAAAAAATTTCCTTCCAATCCGTTCGAACCCGACCCGAGTTAGAAAATTCAAAAATAAATGCAAACAAATTTTAAAAATTAAAAAACATCATCCAGGCTTCATTACAAGATGAAACGGGTCAGGACAGGCCGAAAAATAGAGAGGAAAAAAATATTCCTTCCTATCCGTTCGAACCCGACCCGAGTTAGAAAATTCAAAAATAAATGCAAAAAAATTCTAAAAATTAAAAAACATCCACCAGGCTTCATTACAAGAAGAAACGGGTCAGGACAGGCCGGAAAATAGAGAGGAAAAAAAAATTTCCTTCCTATCCGTTCGAACCCGACCCGAGTTAGAAAATTCAAAAATAAATGCAAAAAAATTCTAAAAATTAGAAAACATCATCCAGGCTTCATTTCAAGACGAAACGGGTCAGGTCGGGCCGAATAATAGAGAGGAAAAAAAAATTTCCTTCCTATCCGTTCGAACCCGACCCGAGGTAGAAAATTCAAAAACAAATGCAAAAAAATTCTAAAAATTAAAAAACATCATCCAGGCTTCATTTCAAGACGAAACGGGTCAGGTCGGGCCGAATAATAGAGAGGAAAAAAAAATTTCCTTCCTATCCGTTCGAACCCGACCCGAGTTAGAAAATTCAAAAACAAATGCAAAAAAATTCTAAAAATTAAAAAACATCATCCAGGCTTCATTACAAGATGAAACGGGTCAGGACAGGCCGAAAAAGAGAGAGGAAAAAAAAATTTCCTTCCCATCCGTTCGAACCCGACCCGGGTTAGAAAATTCAAAAATAAATGCAAAAAAATTCTAAAAATTAAAAAACAACATCCAGGCTTCATTTCAAGAAGAAACGGGTCAGGACAGGTCGAAAAATAGAGAGGAAAAAAAAAATTTCCTTCCAATCCGTTCGAACCCGGCCCGAGTTTGAAAATTCAAAACCAAAGGCAAAAAAATTCTAAAAATTAAAAAACATCATCCAGGCTTCATTACAAGATGCAACGGGTCAGGACAGGCCGAAAAATAGAGAGGAAAAAAAAATTTCCTTCCTATCCGTTCGAACCCGACCCGAGTTAGAAAATTCAAAAACAAATGCAAAAAAATTCTAAAAATTAAAAAACATCATCCAGGCTTCATTACAAGATGAAACGGGTCAGGACAGGCCGAAAAAGAGAGAGGAAAAAAAAATTTCCTTCCCATCCGTTCGAACTCGACCCGGGTTAGAAAATTCAAAAATAAATGCAAAAAAATTCTAAAAATTAAAAAACATCATCCAGGCTTCATTTCAAGAAGAAACGGGTCAGGACAGGCCGAAAAATAGAGAGGAAAAAAAAATTTTCCTTCCAATCCGTTCGAACCCGACCCGAGTTAGAAAATTCAAAAACAAATGCAAAAAAATTCTAAAAATTAAGAAACATCATCCAGGCTTCATTTCCAGACGAAACGGCTCAGGACGGGCCGAATAATAGAGAGGAAAAAAAAATTTCCTTCCTATCCGTTCGAACCCGACCCGAGTTAGAAAATTCAAAAACAAATGCAAAAAAATTCTAAAAATTAAAAAACAACATCCAGGCTTCATTACAAGATGAAACGGGTCAGGACAGGGCGAAAAATAGAGAGGAAAAAAATATTCCTTCCCATCCGTTCGAACCCGACCCGAGTTAGAAAATTCAAAAATAAATGCAAAAAAATTCTGAAAATTAAAAAACATCGTCCAGGCTTCATTTCAAGACGAAACGGGTCAGGACGGGCCGAATAATAGAGAGGAAAAAAAAATTTCCTTCCTATCCGTTCGAACCCGACCCGAGTTAGAAAATTCAAAAATAAATGCAAAAAAATTCTAAAAATTAAAAAACATCCACCAGGCTTCATTTCAAGAAGAAACGGGTCAGGACAGGCCGGAAAATAGAGAGGAAAAAAAAATTTCCTTTCTATCCGTTCGAACCCGACCCGAGTTAGAAAATTCAAAAATAAATGCAAAAAAATTCTAAAAATTAAAAAACATCATCCAGGCTTCATTTCAAGACGAAACGGGTCAGGTCGGGCCGAATAATAGAGAGGAAAAAAAAATTTCCTTCCTATCCGTTCGAACCCGACCCGAGTTAGAAAATTCAAAAATAAATGCAAAAAAATTCTAAAAATTAAGAAACATCATCCAGGCTTCATTTCAAGACGAAACGGGTCAGGTCAGGCCGAATAATAGAGAGGAAAAAAAAATTTCCTTCCTATCCGTTCGAACCCGACCCGAGTTAGAAAATTCAAAAACAAATGCAAAATAATTCTAAAAATTAAAAACATCATCCAGGCTTTATTTCAAGACGAAACGGGTCAGGACGGGCCGAAAAATAGAGAGGAAAAAAAAATTTCCTTCCTATCCGTTCGAACCCGACCCGAGTTAGAAAATTCAAAAACAAATGCAAAATAATTCTAAAAATTAAAAACATCATCCAGGCTTTATTTCAAGACGAAACGGGTCAGGACGGGCCGAAAAATAGAGAGGAAAAAAAAATTTCCTTCCTACCCGTTTGAACCCGTCCTGAGTTAGAAAATTCAAAAATAAATGCAAAAAAATTCTAAAAATTAAAAAACATCCACCAGGCTTCATTTCAAGAAGAAACGGGTCAGGACAGGCCGAAAAATAGAGAGGAAAAAAAAATTTCCTTCCTATCCGTTCGAACCCGACCCGAGTTAGAAAATTCAAAAATAAATGCAAAAAAATTCTAAAAATTAAAAAACATCATCCAGGCTTCATTACAAGATGAAACGGGTCAGGACAGGCCGAAAAATAGAGAGGAAAAAAATATTCCTTCCCATCCGTTCGAACCCGACCCGAGTTAGAAAATTCAAGAATAAATGCAAAAAAATTCTAAAAATTAAAAAACGTCGTCCAGGCTTCATTTCAAGACGAAACGGGTCAGCACGTGCCGAATAATAGAGAGGAAAAAAAAATTTCCTTCCAATCCGTTCGAACCCGACCCGAGTTAGAAAATTCAAAAATAAATGCAAAAAAATTCTAAAAATTAAGAAACATCATCCAGGCTTCATTTCAAGACGAAACGGGTCAGGTCAGGCCGAAAAAGAGAGAGGAAAAAAAAATTTCCTTCCCATCCGTTCGAACCCGACCCGGGTTAGAAAATTCAAAAATAAATGCAAAAAAATTCTAAAAATTAAAAAACAACATCCAGGCTTCATTTCAAGAAGAAACGGGTCAGGACAGGTCGAAAAATAGAGAGGAAAAAAAAAATTTCCTTCCAATCCGTTCGAACCCGGCCCGAGTTTGAAAATTCAAAACCAAAGGCAAAAAAATTCTAAAAATTAAAAAACATCATCCAGGCTTCATTACAAGATGCAACGGGTCAGGACAGGCCGAAAAATAGAGAGGAAAAAAAAATTTCCTTCCTATCCGTTCGAACCCGACCCGAGTTAGAAAATTCAAAAACAAATGCAAAAAAATTCTAAAAATTAAAAAACATTATCCAGGCTTCATTACAAGATGAAACGGGTCAGGACAGGCCGAAAAAGAGAGAGGAAAAAAAAATTTCCTTCCCATCCGTTCGAACTCGACCCGGGTTAGAAAATTCAAAAATAAATGCAAAAAAATTCTAAAAATTAAAAAACATCATCCAGGCTTCATTTCAAGAAGAAACGGGTCAGGACAGGCCGAAAAATAGAGAGGAAAAAAAAATTTTCCTTCCAATCCGTTCGAACCCGACCCGAGTTAGAAAATTCAAAAACAAATGCAAAAAAATTCTAAAAATTAAGAAACATCATCCAGGCTTCATTTCCAGACGAAACGGCTCAGGACGGGCCGAATAATAGAGAGGAAAAAAAAATTTCCTTCCTATCCGTTCGAACCCGACCCGAGTTAGAAAATTCAAAAACAAATGCAAAAAAATTCTAAAAATTAAAAAACAACATCCAGGCTTCATTACAAGATGAAACGGGTCAGGACAGGGCGAAAAATAGAGAGGAAAAAAATATTCCTTCCCATCCGTTCGAACCCGACCCGAGTTAGAAAATTCAAAAATAAATGCAAAAAAATTCTGAAAATTAAAAAACATCGTCCAGGCTTCATTTCAAGACGAAACGGGTCAGGACGGGCCGAATAATAGAGAGGAAAAAAAAATTTCCTTCCTATCCGTTCGAACCCGACCCGAGTTAGAAAATTCAAAAATAAATGCAAAAAAATTCTAAAAATTAAAAAACATCCACCAGGCTTCATTTCAAGAAGAAACGGGTCAGGACAGGCCGGAAAATAGAGAGGAAAAAAAAATTTCCTTTCTATCCGTTCGAACCCGACCCGAGTTAGAAAATTCAAAAATAAATGCAAAAAAATTCTAAAAATTAAAAAACATCATCCAGGCTTCATTTCAAGACGAAACGGGTCAGGTCGGGCCGAATAATAGAGAGGAAAAAAAAATTTCCTTCCTATCCGTTCGAACCCGACCCGAGTTAGAAAATTCAAAAATAAATGCAAAAAAATTCTAAAAATTAAGAAACATCATCCAGGCTTCATTTCAAGACGAAACGGGTCAGGTCAGGCGGAATAATAGAGAGGAAAAAAAAATTTCCTTCCTATCCGTTCGAACCCGACCCGAGTTAGAAAATTCAAAAACAAATGCAAAATAATTCTAAAAATTAAAAACATCATCCAGGCTTTATTTCAAGACGAAACGGGTCAGGACGGGCCGAAAAATAGAGAGGAAAAAAAAATTTCCTTCCTATCCGTTCGAACCCGACCCGAGTTAGAAAATTCAAAAACAAATGCAAAATAATTCTAAAAATTAAAAACATCATCCAGGCTTTATTTCAAGACGAAACGGGTCAGGACGGGCCGAAAAATAGAGAGGAAAAAAAAATTTCCTTCCTACCCGTTTGAACCCGTCCTGAGTTAGAAAATTCAAAAATAAATGCAAAAAAATTCTAAAAATTAAAAAACATCCACCAGGCTTCATTTCAAGAAGAAACGGGTCAGGACAGGCCGAAAAATAGAGAGGAAAAAAAAATTTCCTTCCTATCCGTTCGAACCCGACCCGAGTTAGAAAATTCAAAAATAAATGCAAAAAAATTCTAAAAATTAAAAAACATCATCCAGGCTTCATTACAAGATGAAACGGGTCAGGACAGGCCGAAAAATAGAGAGGAAAAAAATATTCCTTCCCATCCGTTCGAACCCGACCCGAGTTAGAAAATTCAAGAATAAATGCAAAAAAATTCTAAAAATTAAAAAACGTCGTCCAGGCTTCATTTCAAGACGAAACGGGTCAGCACGTGCCGAATAATAGAGAGGAAAAAAAAATTTCCTTCCAATCCGTTCGAACCCGACCCGAGTTAGAAAATTCAAAAATAAATGCAAAAAAATTTTAAAAATTAAAAAACATCATCCAGGCTTCATTTCAAGAAGAAACGGGTCAGGACGGGCCGAATAATAGAGAGGAAAAAAAAATTTCCTTCCTATCCGTTCGAACCCGACCCGAGTTAGAAAATTCAAAAACAAATGCAAAAAAATTCTAAGAATTAAAAAACATCATCTAGGCTTCATTTCAAGACGAAACGGGTCAGGACGGGCCGAATAATAGAGAGGAAAAAAAAAATTTCCTTCCTATCCGTTCGAACCCGAACCGAGTTAGAAAATTCAAAAATAAATGCAAAAAAATTCTAAAAATTAAGAAACATCATCCAGGCTTCATTTCAAGACGAAACGGCTCAGGACGGGACGAATAATAGAGAGGAAAAAAAAATTTCCTTCCTATCCGTTCGAACCCGACCCGAGTTAGAAAATTCAAAAACAAATGCAAAAAAATTCTAAAAATTAAAAAACATCATCCAGGCTTCATTACAAGATGAAACGGGTCAGGACAAGCCGAAAAAGAGAGAGGAAAAAAAAATTTCCTTCCCATCCGTTCGAACCCGACCCGGGTTAGAAAATTCAAAAATAAATGCAAAAAAATTCTAAAAATTAAAAAACATCATCCAGGCTTCATTTCAAGAAGAAACGGGTCAGGACAGGCCGAAAAATAGAGAGGAAAAAAAAAATTTCCTTCCAATCCGTTCGAACCCGACCCGAGTTAGAAAATTCAAAAACAAATGCAAAAAAATTCTAAAAATTAAGAAACATCATCCAGGCTTCATTTCAAGACGAAACGGCTCAGGACGGGCCGAATAATAGAGAGGAAAAAAAAATTTCCTTCCTATCCGTTCGAACCCGACCCGAGTTAGAAAATTCAAAAACAAATGCAAAAAAATTCTAAAAATTAAAAAACATCATCCAGGCTTCATTACAAGATGAAACGGGTCAGGACAGGGCGAAAAATAGAGAGGAAAAAAATATTCCTTCCCATCCGTTCGAACCCGACCCGAGTTAGAAAATTCAAAAATAAATGCAAAAAAATTCTAAAAATTAAGAAACATCATCCAGGCTTCATTTCAAGACGAAACGGGTCAGGTCGGGCCGAATAATAGAGAGGAAAAAAAAATTTCCTTCCTATCCGTTCGAACCCGACCCGAGTTAGAAAATTCAAAAACAAATGCAAAAAAATTCTAAAAATTAAAAAACATCATCCAGGCTTTATTTCAAGACGAAACGGGTCAGGACGGGCCGAAAAATAGAGAGGAAAAAAAAATTTCCTTCCTACCCGTTTGAACCCGACCTGAGTTAGAAAATTCAAAAATAAATGCAAAAAAATTCTAAAAATTAAAAAACATCATCCAGGCTTCATTTCATGAAGAAACGGGTCAGGACAGGCTGAAAAATAGAGAGGAAAAAAAAATTTCCTTCCTATCCGTAAGAACCCGACCCGAGTTAGAAAATTCAAAAATAAATGCAAAAAAATTCTAAAAATTAAAAAACATCATCCAGGCCTCATTTCATGAAGAAACGGGTCAGGACAGGCCGAAAAATAGAGAGGAAAAAAAATTTTCCTTCCTATCCGTTCGAACCCGACCCGAGTTAGAAAATTCAAAAATAAATGCAAAAAAATTCTAAAAATTAAGAAACATCATCCAGGCTTCATTTCAAGACGAAACGGGTCAGGACGGGCCGAATAATAGAGAGGAAAAAAAATTTCCTTCCTATCCGTTCGAACCCGACCCGAGTTAGAAAATTGAAAAACAAATGCAAAAAAATTCTAAAAATTAAAAAACATCATCCAGGCTTCATTACATGATGAAACAGGTCAGGACAGGCCGAGAAAGAGAGAGGAAAAAAAATTTCCTTCCCATCCGTTCGAACCCGACCCGAGTTAGAAAATTCAAAAATAAATGCAAAAAAATTCTAAAAATTAAAAAACATCATCCAGGCTTCATTTCAAGAAGAAACGGGTCAGGACAGGCAGAAAAATAGAGAGGAAAAAAAAATTTTCCTTCCAATCCGTTCGAACCCGACCCGAGTTTAAAAAATTCAAAAACAAATGCAAAAAAATTCTAAAAATTAAAAAACATCATCCAGGCTTCATTACAAGATGAAACGGGTCAGGACAGGCCGAAAAATAGAGAGGAAAAAAAAATTTCCTTCCCATCCGTTCGAACCCGACCCGAGTTAGAAAATTCAAAAACAAATGCAAAAAAATTCTAAGAATTAAAAAACATCATCTAGGCTTCATTTCAAGACGAAACGGGTCAGGACAGGCAGAAAAATAGAGAGGAAAAAAAAATTTCCTTCCCATCCGTTCGAACCCGACCCGAGTTAGAAAATTCAAAAATAAATGCAAAAAAATTATAAAAATTAAAAAACATCGTCCAGGCTTCATTTCAAGACGAAACGGGTCAGCACGTGCCGAATAATAGAGAGGAAAAAAAAATTTCCTTCCAATCCGTTCGAACCCGACCCGAGTTAGAAAATTCAAAAATAAATGCAAACAAATTTTAAAAATTAAAAAACATCATCCAGGCTTCATTACAAGATGAAACGGGTCAGGACAGGCCGAAAAATAGAGAGGAAAAAAATATTCCTTCCTATCCGTTCGAACCCGACCCGAGTTAGAAAATTCAAAAATAAATGCAAAAAAATTCTAAAAATTAAAAAACATCCACCAGGCTTCATTACAAGAAGAAACGGGTCAGGACAGGCCGGAAAATAGAGAGGAAAAAAAAATTTCCTTCCTATCCGTTCGAACCCGACCCGAGTTAGAAAATTCAAAAATAAATGCAAAAAAATTCTAAAAATTAGAAAACATCATCCAGGCTTCATTTCAAGACGAAACGGGTCAGGTCGGGCCGAATAATAGAGAGGAAAAAAAAATTTCCTTCCTATCCGTTCGAACCCGACCCGAGTTAGAAAATTCAAAAACAAATGCAAAAAAATTCTAAAAATTAAAAAACATCATCCAGGCTTTATTTCAAGACGAAACGGGTCAGGACGGGCCGAAAAATAGAGAGGAAAAAAAAATTTCCTTCCTACCCGTTTGAACCCGACCTGAGTTAGAAAATTCAAAAATAAATGCAAAAAAATTCTAAAAATTAAAAAACATCATCCAGGCTTCATTTCATGAAGAAACGGGTCAGGACAGGCCGAAAAATAGAGAGGAAAAAAAAATTTCCTTCCTATCCGTTCGAACCCGACCCGAGTTAGAAAATTCAAAAACAAATGCAAAAAAATTCTAAAAATTAAAAAACATCATCCAGGCTTCATTACAAGATGAAACGGGTCAGGACAGGCCGAAAAAGAGAGAGGAAAAAAAAATTTCCTTCCCATCCGTTCGAACCCGACCCGGGTTAGAAAATTCAAAAATAAATGCAAAAAAATTCTAAAAATTAAAAAACAACATCCAGGCTTCATTTCAAGAAGAAACGGGTCAGGACAGGTCGAAAAATAGAGAGGAAAAAAAAAATTTCCTTCCAATCCGTTCGAACCCGGCCCGAGTTTGAAAATTCAAAACCAAAGGCAAAAAAATTCTAAAAATTAAAAAACATCATCCAGGCTTCATTACAAGATGCAACGGGTCAGGACAGGCCGAAAAATAGAGAGGAAAAAAAAATTTCCTTCCTATCCGTTCGAACCCGACCCGAGTTAGAAAATTCAAAAACAAATGCAAAAAAATTCTAAAAATTAAAAAACATCATCCAGGCTTCATTACAAGATGAAACGGGTTAGGACAGGCCGAAAAAGAGAGAGGAAAAAAAAATTTCCTTCCCATCCGTTCGAACTCGACCCGGGTTAGAAAATTCAAAAATAAATGCAAAAAAATTCTAAAAATTAAAAAACATCATCCAGGCTTCATTTCAAGAAGAAACGGGTCAGGACAGGCCGAAAAATAGAGAGGAAAAAAAAATTTTCCTTCCAATCCGTTCGAACCCGACCCGAGTTAGAAAATTCAAAAACAAATGCAAAAAAATTCTAAAAATTAAGAAACATCATCCAGGCTTCATTTCCAGACGAAACGGCTCAGGACGGGCCGAATAATAGAGAGGAAAAAAAAATTTCCTTCCTATCCGTTCGAACCCGACCCGAGTTAGAAAATTCAAAAACAAATGCAAAAAAATTCTAAAAATTAAAAAACAACATCCAGGCTTCATTACAAGATGAAACGGGTCAGGACAGGGCGAAAAATAGAGAGGAAAAAAATATTCCTTCCCATCCGTTCGAACCCGACCCGAGTTAGAAAATTCAAAAATAAATGCAAAAAAATTCTGAAAATTAAAAAACATCGTCCAGGCTTCATTTCAAGACGAAACGGGTCAGGACGGGCCGAATAATAGAGAGGAAAAAAAAATTTCCTTCCTATCCGTTCGAACCCGACCCGAGTTAGAAAATTCAAAAATAAATGCAAAAAAATTCTAAAAATTAAAAAACATCCACCAGGCTTCATTTCAAGAAGAAACGGGTCAGGACAGGCCGGAAAATAGAGAGGAAAAAAAAATTTCCTTTCTATCCGTTCGAACCCGACCCGAGTTAGAAAATTCAAAAATAAATGCAAAAAAATTCTAAAAATTAAAAAACATCATCCAGGCTTCATTTCAAGACGAAACGGGTCAGGTCGGGCCGAATAATAGAGAGGAAAAAAAAATTTCCTTCCTATCCGTTCGAACCCGACCCGAGTTAGAAAATTCAAAAATAAATGCAAAAAAATTCTAAAAATTAAGAAACATCATCCAGGCTTTATTTCAAGACGAAACGGGTCAGGTCAGGCCGAATAATAGAGAGGAAAAAAAAATTTCCTTCCTATCCGTTCGAACCCGACCCGAGTTAGAAAATTCAAAAACAAATGCAAAATAATTCTAAAAATTAAAAACATCATCCAGGCTTTATTTCAAGACGAAACGGGTCAGGACGGGCCGAAAAATAGAGAGGAAAAAAAAATTTCCTTCCTATCCGTTCGAACCCGACCCGAGTTAGAAAATTCAAAAACAAATGCAAAATAATTCTAAAAATTAAAAACATCATCCAGGCTTTATTTCAAGACGAAACGGGTCAGGACGGGCCGAAAAATAGAGAGGAAAAAAAAATTTCCTTCCTACCCGTTTGAACCCGTCCTGAGTTAGAAAATTCAAAAATAAATGCAAAAAAATTCTAAAAATTAAAAAACATCCACCAGGCTTCATTTCAAGAAGAAACGGGTCAGGACAGGCCGAAAAATAGAGAGGAAAAAAAAATTTCCTTCCTATCCGTTCGAACCCGACCCGAGTTAGAAAATTCAAAAATAAATGCAAAAAAATTCTAAAAATTAAAAAACATCATCCAGGCTTCATTACAAGATGAAACGGGTCAGGACAGGCCGAAAAATAGAGAGGAAAAAAATATTCCTTCCCATCCGTTCGAACCCGACCCGAGTTAGAAAATTCAAGAATAAATGCAAAAAAATTCTAAAAATTAAAAAACGTCGTCCAGGCTTCATTTCAAGACGAAACGGGTCAGCACGTGCCGAATAATAGAGAGGAAAAAAAAATTTCCTTCCAATCCGTTCGAACCCGACCCGAGTTAGAAAATTCAAAAATAAATGCAAAAAAATTTTAAAAATTAAAAAACATCATCCAGGCTTCATTTCAAGAAGAAACGGGTCAGGACGGGCCGAATAATAGAGAGGAAAAAAAAATTTCCTTCCTATCCGTTCGAACCCGACCCGAGTTAGAAAATTCAAAAACAAATGCAAAAAAATTCTAAGAATTAAAAAACATCATCAAGGCTTCATTTCAAGACGAAACGGGTCAGGACGGGCCGAATAATAGAGAGGAAAAAAAAATTTCCTTCCTATCCGTTCGAACCCGAACCGAGTTAGAAAATTCAAAAATAAATGCAAAAAAATTCTAAAAATTAAGAAACATCATCCAGGCTTCATTTCAAGACGAAACGGCTCAGGACGGGACGAATAATAGAGAGGAAAAAAAAATTTCCTTCCTATCCGTTCGAACCCGACCCGAGTTAGAAAATTCAAAAACAAATGCAAAAAAATTCTAAAAATTAAAAAACATCATCCAGGCTTCATTACAAGATGAAACGGGTCAGGACAAGCCGAAAAAGAGAGAGGAAAAAAAAATTTCCTTCCCATCCGTTCGAACCCGACCCGGGTTAGAAAATTCAAAAATAAATGCAAAAAAATTCTAAAAATTAAAAAACATCATCCAGGCTTCATTTCAAGAAGAAACGGGTCAGGACAGGCCGAAAAATAGAGAGGAAAAAAAAAATTTCCTTCCAATCCGTTCGAACCCGACCCGAGTTAGAAAATTCAAAAACAAATGCAAAAAAATTCTAAAAATTAAGAAACATCATCCAGGCTTCATTTCAAGACGAAACGGCTCAGGACGGGCCGAATAATAGATAGGAAAAAAAAATTTCCTTCCTATCCGTTCGAACCCGACCCGAGTTAGAAAATTCAAAAACAAATGCAAAAAAATTCTAAAAATTAAAAAACATCATCCAGGCTTCATTACAAGATGAAACGGGTCCGGACAGGCCGAAAAATAGAGAGGAAAAAAAATATTCCTTCCCATCCGTTCGAACCCGACCCGAGTTAGAAAATTCAAAAATAAATGCATAAAAATTCTAAAAATTAAAAAACATCGTCCAGGCTTCATTTCAAGACGAAACGGGTCAGGACGGGCCGAATAATAGAGAGGAAAAAAAAATTTCCTTCCTATCCGTTCGAACCCGACCCGAGTTAGAAAATTCAAAAATAAATGCAAAAAAATTCTAAAAATTAAAAAACATCCACCAGGCTTCATTTCAAGAAGAAACGGGTCAGGACAGGCCGAAAAATAGAGAGGAAAAAAAAATTTCCTTCCTATCCGTTCGAACCCGACCCGAGTTAGAAAATTCAATAATAAATGCAAAAAAATTCTAAAAATTAAAAAACATCATCCAGGCTTCATTACAAGATGAAACGGGTCAGGACAGGCCGAAAAATAGAGAGGAAAAAAATATTCCTTCCCATCCGTTCGAACCCGACCCGAGTTAGAAAATTCAAGAATAAATGCAAAAAAATTCTAAAAATTAAAAAACGTCGTCCAGGCTTCATTTCAAGACGAAACGGGTCAGCACGTGCCGAATAATAGAGAGGAAAAAAAAATTTCCTTCCAATCCGTTCGAACCCGACCCGAGTTAGAAAATTCAAAAATAAATGCAAAAAAATTTTAAAAATTAAAAAACATCATCCAGGCTTCATTTCAAGAAGAAACGGGTCAGGACGGGCCGAATAATAGAGAGGAAAAAAAAATTTCCTTCCTATCCGTTCGAACCCGACCCGAGTTAGAAAATTCAAAAACAAATGCAAAAAAATTCTAAGAATTAAAAAACATCATCTAGGCTTCATTTCAAGACGAAACGGGTCAGGACGGGCCGAATAATAGAGAGGAAAAAAAAATTTCCTTCCTATCCGTTCGAACCCGAACCGAGTTAGAAAATTCAAAAATAAATGCAAAAAAATTCTAAAAATTAAGAAACATCATCCAGGCTTCATTTCAAGACGAAACGGCTCAGGACGGGACGAATAATAGAGAGGAAAAAAAAATTTCCTTCCTATCCGTTCGAACCCGACCCGAGTTAGAAAATTCAAAAACAAATGCAAAAAAATTCTAAAAATTAAAAAACATCATCCAGGCTTCATTACAAGATGAAACGGGTCAGGACAAGCCGAAAAAGAGAGAGGAAAAAAAAATTTCCTTCCCATCCGTTCGAACCCGACCCGGGTTAGAAAATTCAAAAATAAATGCAAAAAAATTCTAAAAATTAAAAAACATCATCCAGGCTTCATTTCAAGAAGAAACGGGTCAGGACAGGCCGAAAAATAGAGAGGAAAAAAAAAATTTCCTTCCAATCCGTTCGAACCCGACCCGAGTTAGAAAATTCAAAAACAAATGCAAAAAAATTCTAAAAATTAAGAAACATCATCCAGGCTTCATTTCAAGACGAAACGGCTCAGGACGGGCCGAATAATAGAGAGGAAAAAAAAATTTCCTTCCTATCCGTTCGAACCCGACCCGAGTTATAAAATTCAAAAACAAATGCAAAAAAATTCTAAAAATTAAAAAACATCATCCAGGCTTCATTACAAGATGAAACGGGTCAGGACAGGGCGAAAAATAGAGAGGAAAAAAATATTCCTTCCCATCCGTTCGAACCCGACCCGAGTTAGAAAATTCAAAAATAAATGCATAAAAATTCTAAAAATTAAAAAACATCGTCCAGGCTTCATTTCAAGACGAAACGGGTCAGGACGGGCCGAATAATAGAGAGGAAAAAAAAATTTCCTTCCTATCCGTTCGAACCCGACCCGAGTTAGAAAATTCAAAAATAAATGCAAAAAAATTCTAAAAATTAAAAAACATCCTCCAGGCTTCATTTCAAGAAGAAACGGGTCAGGACAGGCCGGAAAATAGAGAGGAAAAAAAAATTTCCTTTCTATCCGTTCGAACCCGACCCGAGTTAGAAAATTCAAAAATAAATGCAAAAAAATTCTAAAAATTAAGAAACATCATCCAGGCTTCATTTCAAGACGAAACGGGTCAGGTCGGGCCGAATAATAGAGAGGAAAAAAAAATTTCCTTCCTATCCGTTCGAACCCGACCCGAGTTAGAAAATTCAAAAACAAATGCAAAAAAATTCTAAAAATTAAAAACATCATCCAGG
The DNA here is from genome assembly GCF_932294415.1 of Quercus robur. Taxonomy (NCBI): domain Eukaryota; kingdom Viridiplantae; phylum Streptophyta; class Magnoliopsida; order Fagales; family Fagaceae; genus Quercus; species Quercus robur. Next base: position 30,636,963 of record NC_065540.1, on the reverse strand, counting down.
CTTTATTTCAAGACGAAACGGGTCAGGACGGGCCGAAAAATAGAGAGGAAAAAAAAATTTCCTTCCTACCCGTTTGAACCCGTCCTGAGTTAGAAAATTCAAAAATAAATGCAAAAAAATTCTAAAAATTAAAAAACATCCACCAGGCTTCATTTCAAGAAGAAACGGGTCAGGACAGGCCGAAAAATAGAGAGGAAAAAAAAATTTCCTTCCTATCCGTTCGAACCCGACCCGAGTTAGAAAATTCAAAAATAAATGCAAAAAAATTCTAAAAATTAAAAAACATCATCCAGGCTTCATTACAAGATGAAACGGGTCAGGACAGGCCGAAAAATAGAGAGGAAAAAAATATTCCTTCCCATCCGTTCGAACCCGACCCGAGTTAGAAAATTCAAGAATAAATGCAAAAAAATTCTAAAAATTAAAAAACGTCGTCCAGGCTTCATTTCAAGACGAAACGGGTCAGCACGTGCCGAATAATAGAGAGGAAAAAAAAATTTCCTTCCAATCCGTTCGAACCCGACCCGAGTTAGAAAATTCAAAAATAAATGCAAAAAAATTTTAAAAATTAAAAAACATCATCCAGGCTTCATATCAAGAAGAAACGGGTCAGGACGGGCCGAATAATAGAGAGGAAAAAAAAATTTCCTTCCTATCCGTTCGAACCCGACCCGAGTTAGAAAATTCAAAAACAAATGCAAAAAAATTCTAAGAATTAAAAAACATCATCTAGGCTTCATTTCAAGACGAAACGGGTCAGGACAGGCCGAATAATAGAGAGGGAAAAAAAATTTCCTTCCTATCCGTTCGAACCCGAACCGAGTTAGAAAATTCAAAAATAAATGCAAAAAAATTCTAAAAATTAAGAAACATCGTCCAGGCTTCATTTCAAGACGAAACGGCTCAGGACGGGCCGAATAATAGAGAGGAAAAAAAAATTTCCTTCCTATCCGTTCGAACCCGACCCGAGTTAGAAAATTCAAAAACAAATGCAAAAAAATTCTAAAAATTAAAAAACATCATCCAGGCTTCATTACAAGATGAAACGGGTCAGGACAGGCCGAAAAATAGAGAGGAAAAAAATATTCCTTCCCATCCGTTCGAACCCGACCCGAGTTAGAAAATTCAAAAAAAAATGCAAAAAAATTCTAAAAATTAAAAAACATCGTCTAGGCTTCATTTCAAGACGAAACGGGTCAGGACGGGCCGAATAATAGAGAGGAAAAAAAAATTTCCTTCCTATCCGTTCGAACCCGACCCGAGTTAGAAAATTCAAAAATAAATGCAAAAAAATTCTAAAAATTAAAAAACATCCACCAGGCTTCATTACAAGAAGAAACGGGTCAGGACAGGCCGGAAAATAGAGAGGAAAAAAAATTTCCTTCCTATCCGTTCGAACCCGACCCGAGTTAGAAAATTCAAAAATAAATGCAAAAAAATTCTAAAAATTAAAAAACATCATCCAGGCTTCATTTCAAGACGAAACGGGTCAGGTCGGGCCGAATAATAGAGAGGAAAAAAAAATTTCCTTCCTATCCGTTCGAACCCGACCCGAGTTAGAAAATTCAAAAACAAATGCAAAAAAATTCTAAAAATTAAAAAACATCATCCAGGCTTCATTACAAGATGAAACGGGTCAGGACAGGCCGAAAAAGAGAGAGGAAAAAAAAATTTCCTTCCCATCCGTTCGAACCCGACCCGGGTTAGAAAATTCAAAAATAAATGCAAAAAAATTCTAAAAATTAAAAAACATCATCCAGGCTTCATTTCAAGAAGAAACGGGTCAGGACAGGCCGAAAAATAGAGAGGAAAAAAAAAATTTTCCTTCCAATCCGTTCGAACCCGACCCGAGTTAGAAAATTCAAAAACAAATGCAAAAAAATTCTAAAAATTAAGAAACATCATCCAGGCTTCATTTCAAGACGAAACGGCTCAGGACGGGCCGAATAATAGAGAGGAAAAAAAAATTTCCTTCCTATCCGTTCGAACCCGACCCGAGTTAGAAAATTCAAAAACAAATGCAAAAAAATTCTAAAAATTAAAAAACATCATCCAGGCTTCATTACAAGATGAAACGGGTCAGGACAGGGCGAAAAATAGAGAGGAAAAAAATATTCCTTCCCATCCGTTCGAACCCGACCCGAGTTAGAAAATTCAAAAATAAATGCATAAAAATTCTAAAAATTAAAAAACATCGTCCAGGCTTCATTTCAAGACGAAACGGGTCAGGACGGGCCGAATAATAGAGAGGAAAAAAAAATTTCCTTCCTATCCGTTCGAACCCGACCCGAGTTAGAAAATTCAAAAATAAATGCAAAAAAATTCTAAAAATTAAAAAACATCCACCAGGCTTCATTTCAAGAAGAAACGGGTCAGGACAGGCCGGAAAATAGAGAGGAAAAAAAAATTTCCTTTCTATCCGTTCGAACCCGACCCGAGTTAGAAAATTCAAAAATAAATGCAAAAAAATTCTAAAAATTAAGAAACATCATCTAGGCTTCATTTCAACACGAAACGGGTCAGGTCGGGCCGAATAATAGAGAGGAAAAAAAAATTTCCTTCCTATCCGTTCGAACCCGACCCGAGTTAGAAAATTCAAAAATAAATGCAAAAAAATTCTAAAAATTAAAAAACATCATCCAGGCTTCATTACAAGATGAAACGGGTCAGGACAGGCCGAAAAATAGAGAGGAAAAAAATATTCCTTCCCATCCGTTCGAACCCGACCCGAGTTAGAAAATTCAAGAATAAATGCAAAAAAATTCTAAAAATTAAAAAACGTCGTCCAGGCTTCATTTCAAGACGAAACGGGTCAGCACGTGCCGAATAATAGAGAGGAAAAAAAAATTTCCTTCCAATCCGTTCGAACCCGACCCGAGTTAGAAAATTCAAAAATAAATGCAAAAAAATTTTAAAAATTAAAAAACATCATCCAGGCTTCATTTCAAGAAGAAACGGGTCAGGACGGGCCGAATAATAGAGAGGAAAAAAAAATTTCCTTCCTATCCGTTCGAACCCGACCCGAGTTAGAAAATTCAAAAACAAATGCAAAAAAATTCTAAGAATTAAAAAACATCATCAAGGCTTCATTTCAAGACGAAACGGGTCAGGACGGGCCGAATAATAGAGAGGAAAAAAAAATTTCCTTCCTATCCGTTCGAACCCGGACCGAGTTAGAAAATTCAAAAATAAATGCAAAAAAATTCTAAAAATTAAGAAACATCATCCAGGCTTCATTTCAAGACGAAACGGCTCAGGACGGAACGAATAATAGAGAGGAAAAAAAAATTTCCTTCCTATCCGTTCGAACCCGACCCGAGTTAGAAAATTCAAAAACAAATGCAAAAAAATTCTAAAAATTAAAAAACATCATCCAGGCTTCATTACAAGATGAAACGGGTCAGGACAAGCCGAAAAAGAGAGAGGAAAAAAAAATTTCCTTCCCATCCGTTCGAACCCGACCCGGGTTAGAAAATTCAAAAATAAATGCAAAAAAATTCTAAAAATTAAAAAACATCATCCAGGCTTCATTTCAAGAAGAAACGGGTCAGGACAGGCCGAAAAATAGAGAGGAAAAAAAAAATTTCCTTCCAATCCGTTCGAACCCGACCCGAGTTAGAAAATTCAAAAACAAATGCAAAAAAATTCTAAAAATTAAGAAACATCATCCAGGCTTCATTTCAAGACGAAACGGCTCAGGACGGGCCGAATAATAGAGAGGAAAAAAAAATTTCCTTCCTATCCGTTCGAACCCGACCCGAGTTAGAAAATTCAAAAACAAATGCAAAAAAATTCTAAAAATTAAAAAACATCATCCAGGCTTCATTACAAGATGAAACGGGTCAGGACAGGGCGAAAAATAGAGAGGAAAAAAATATTCCTTCCCATCCGTTCGAACCCGACCCGAGTTAGAAAATTCAAAAATAAATGCATAAAAATTCTAAAAATTAAAAAACATCGTCCAGGCTTCATTTCAAGACGAAACGGGTCAGGACGGGCCGAATAATAGAGAGGAAAAAAAAATTTCCTTCCTATCCGTTCGAACCCGACCCGAGTTAGAAAATTCAAAAATAAATGCAAAAAAATTCTAAAAATTAAAAAACATCCACCAGGCTTCATTTCAAGAAGAAACGGGTCAGGACAGGCCGAAAAATAGAGAGGAAAAAAAAATTTCCTTCCTATCCGTTCGAACCCGACCCGAGTTAGAAAATTCAAAAATAAATGCAAAAAAATTCTAAAAATTAAAAAACATCATCCAGGCTTCATTACAAGATGAAACGGGTCAGGACAGGCCGAAAAATAGAGAGGAAAAAAATATTCCTTCCCATCCGTTCGAACCCGACCCGAGTTAGAAAATTCAAGAATAAATGCAAAAAAATTCTAAAAATTAAAAAACGTCGTCCAGGCTTCATTTCAAGACGAAACGGGTCAGCACGTGCCGAATAATAGAGAGGAAAAAAAAATTTCCTTCCAATCCGTTCGAACCCGACCCGAGTTAGAAAATTCAAAAATAAATGCAAAAAAATTTTAAAAATTAAAAAACATCATCCAGGCTTCATTTCAAGAAGAAACGGGTCAGGACGGGCCGAATAATAGAGAGGAAAAAAAAATTTCCTTCCTATCTGTTCGAACCCGACCCGAGTTAGAAAATTCAAAAACAAATGCAAAAAAATTCTAAGAATTAAAAAACATCATCTAGGCTTCATTTCAAGACGAAACGGGTCAGGACGGGCCGAATAATAGAGAGGAAAAAAAAATTTCCTTCCTATCCGTTCGAACCCGAACCGAGTTAGAAAATTCAAAAATAAATGCAAAAAAATTCTAAAAATTAAGAAACATCATCCAGGCTTCATTTCAAGACGAAACGGCTCAGGACGGGACGAATAATAGAGAGGAAAAAAAAATTTCCTTCCTATCCGTTCGAACCCGACCCGAGTTAGAAAATTCAAAAACAAATGCAAAAAAATTCTAAAAATTAAAAAACATCATCCAGGCTTCATTACAAGATGAAACGGGTCAGGACAAGCCGAAAAAGAGAGAGGAAAAAAAAATTTCCTTCCCATCCGTTCGAACCCGACCCGGGTTAGAAAATTCAAAAATAAATGCAAAAAAATTCTAAAAATTAAAAAACATCATCCAGGCTTCATTTCAAGAAGAAACGGGTCAGGACAGGCCGAAAAATAGAGAGGAAAAAAAAAATTTCCTTCCAATCCGTTCGAACCCGACCCGAGTTAGAAAATTCAAAAACAAATGCAAAAAAATTCTAAAAATTAAGAAACATCATCCAGGCTTCATTTCAAGACGAAACGGCTCAGGACGGGCCGAATAATAGAGAGGAAAAAAAAATTTCCTTCCTATCCGTTCGAACCCGACCCGAGTTAGAAAATTCAAAAACAAATGCAAAAAAATTCTAAAAATTAAAAAACATCATCCAGGCTTCATTACAAGATGAAACGGGTCAGGACAGGGCGAAAAATAGAGAGGAAAAAAATATTCCTTCCCATCCGTTCGAACCCGACCCGAGTTAGAAAATTCAAAAATAAATGCATAAAAATTCTAAAAATTAAAAAACATCGTCCAGGCTTCATTTCAAGACGAAACGGGTCAGGACGGGCCGAATAATAGAGAGGAAAAAAAAATTTCCTTCCTATCCGTTCGAACCCGACCCGAGTTAGAAAATTCAAAAATAAATGCAAAAAAATTCTAAAAATTAAAAAACATCCTCCAGGCTTCATTTCAAGAAGAAACGGGTCAGGACAGGCCGGAAAATAGAGAGGAAAAAAAAATTTCCTTTCTATCCGTTCGAACCCGACCCGAGTTAGAAAATTCAAAAATAAATTCAAAAAAATTCTAAAAATTAAGAAACATCATCCAGGCTTCATTTCAAGACGAAACGGGTCAGGTCGGGCCGAATAATAGAGAGGAAAAAAAAATTTCCTTCCTATCCGTTCGAACCCGACCCGAGTTAGAAAATTCAAAAACAAATGCAAAAAAATTCTAAAAATTAAAAACATCATCCAGGCTTTATTTCAAGACGAAACGGGTCAGGACGGGCCGAAAAATAGAGAGGAAAAAAAAATTTCCTTCCTACCCGTTTGAACCCGTCCTGAGTTAGAAAATTCAAAAATAAATGCAAAAAAATTCTAAAAATTAAAAAACATCCACCAGGCTTCATTTCAAGAAGAAACGGGTCAGGACAGGCCGAAAAATAGAGAGGAAAAAAAAATTTCCTTCCTATCCGTTCGAACCCGACCCGAGTTAGAAAATTCAAAAATAAATGCAAAAAAATTCTAAAAATTAAAAAACATCATCCAGGCTTCATTACAAGATGAAACGGGTCAGGACAGGCCAAAAAATAGAGAGGAAAAAAATATTCCTTCCCATCCGTTCGAACCCGACCCGAGTTAGAAAATTCAAGAATAAATGCAAAAAAATTCTAAAAATTAAAAAACGTCGTCCAGGCTTCATTTCAAGACGAAACGGGTCAGCACGTGCCGAATAATAGAGAGGAAAAAAAAATTTCCTTCCAATCCGTTCGAACCCGACCCGAGTTAGAAAATTCAAAAATAAATGCAAAAAAATTTTAAAAATTAAAAAACATCATCCAGGCTTCATTTCAAGAAGAAACGGGTCAGGACGGGCCGAATAATAGAGAGGAAAAAAAAATTTCCTTCCTATCCGTTCGAACCCGACCCGAGTTAGAAAATTCAAAAACAAATGCAAAAAAATTCTAAGAATTAAAAAACATCATCTAGGCTTCATTTCAAGACGAAACGGGTCAGGACAGGCCGAATAATAGAGAGGAAAAAAAAATTTCCTTCCTATCCGTACGAACCCGAACCGAGTTAGAAAATTCAAAAATAAATGCAAAAAAATTCTAAAAATTAAGAAACATCGTCCAGGCTTCATTTCAAGACGAAACGGCTCAGGACGGGCCGAATAATAGAGAGGAAAAAAAAATTTCCTTCCTATCCGTTCGAACCCGACCCGAGTTAGAAAATTCAAAAACAAATGCAAAAAAATTCTAAAAATTAAAAAACATCATCCAGGCTTCATTACAAGATGAAACGGGTCAGGACAGGCCGAAAAATAGAGAGGAAAAAAATATTCCTTCCCATCCGTTCGAACCCGACCCGAGTTAGAAAATTCAAAAAAAAATGCAAAAAAATTCTAAAAATTAAAAAACATCGTCTAGGCTTCATTTCAAGACGAAACGGGTCAGGACGGGCCGAATAATAGAGAGGAAAAAAAAATTTCCTTCCTATCCGTTCGAACCCGACCCGAGTTAGAAAATTCAAAAATAAATGCAAAAAAATTCTAAAAATTAAAAAACATCCACCAGGCTTCATTACAAGAAGAAACGGGTCAGGACAGGCCGGAAAATAGAGAGGAAAAAAAATTTCCTTCCTATCCGTTCGAACCCGACCCGAGTTAGAAAATTCAAAAATAAATGCAAAAAAATTCTAAAAATTAAAAAACATCATCCAGGCTTCATTTCAAGACGAAACGGGTCAGGTCGGGCCGAATAATAGAGAGGAAAAAAAAATTTCCTTCCTATCCGTTCGAACCCGACCCGAGTTAGAAAATTCAAAAACAAATGCAAAAAAATTCTAAAAATTAAAAAACATCATCCAGGCTTCATTACAAGATGAAACGGGTCAGGACAGGCCGAAAAAGAGAGAGGAAAAAAAAATTTCCTTCCCATCCGTTCGAACCCGACCCGGGTTAGAAAATTCAAAAATAAATGCAAAAAAATTCTAAAAATTAAAAAACATCATCCAGGCTTCATTTCAAGAAGAAACGGGTCAGGACAGGCCGAAAAATAGAGAGGAAAAAAAAAATTTTCCTTCCAATCCGTTCGAACCCGACCCGAGTTAGAAAATTCAAAAACAAATGCAAAAAAATTCTAAAAATTAAGAAACATCATCCAGGCTTCATTTCAAGACGAAACGGCTCAGGACGGGCCGAATAATAGAGAGGAAAAAAAAATTTCCTTCCTATCCGTTCGAACCCGACCCGAGTTAGAAAATTCAAAAACAAATGCAAAAAAATTCTAAAAATTAAAAAACATCATCCAGGCTTCATTACAAGATGAAACGGGTCAGGACAGGGCGAAAAATAGAGAGGAAAAAAATATTCCTTCCCATCCGTTCGAACCCGACCCGAGTTAGAAAATTCAAAAATAAATGCATAAAAATTCTAAAAATTAAAAAACATCGTCCAGGCTTCATTTCAAGACGAAACGGGTCAGGACGGGCCGAATAATAGAGAGGAAAAAAAAATTTCCTTCCTATCCGTTCGAACCCGACCCGAGTTAGAAAATTCAAAAATAAATGCAAAAAAATTCTAAAAATTAAAAAACATCCACCAGGCTTCATTTCAAGAAGAAACGGGTCAGGACAGGCCGGAAAATAGAGAGGAAAAAAAAATTTCCTTTCTATCCGTTCGAACCCGACCCGAGTTAGAAAATTCAAAAATAAATGCAAAAAAATTCTAAAAATTAAGAAACATCATCTAGGCTTCATTTCAAGACGAAACGGGTCAGGTCGGGCCGAATAATAGAGAGGAAAAAAAAATTTCCTTCCTATCCGTTCGAACCCGACCCGAGTTAGAAAATTCAAACACAAATGCAAAAAAATTCTAAAAATTAAAAACATCATCCAGGCTTTATTTCAAGACGAAACGGGTCAGCACGTGCCGAATAATAGAGAGGAAAAAAAAATTTCCTTCCAATCCGTTCGAACCCGACCCGAGTTAGAAAATTCAAAAATAAATGCAAAAAAATTTTAAAAATTAAAAAACATCATCCAGGCTTCATTTCAAGAAGAAACGGGTCAGGACGGGCCGAATAATAGAGAGGAAAAAAAAATTTCCTTCCTATCCGTTCGAACCCGACCCGAGTTAGAAAATTCAAAAACAAATGCAAAAAAATTCTAAGAATTAAAAAACATCATCTAGGCTTCATTTCAAGACGAAACGGGTCAGGACAGGCCGAATAATAGAGAGGAAAAAAAAATTTCCTTCCTATCCGTTCGAACCCGAACCGAGTTAGAAAATTCAAAAATAAATGCAAAAAAATTCTAAAAATTAAGAAACATCGTCCAGGCTTCATTTCAAGACGAAACGGCTCAGGACGGGCCGAATAATAGAGAGGAAAAAAAAATTTCCTTCCTATCCGTTCGAACCCGACCCGAGTTAGAAAATTCAAAAACAAATGCAAAAAAATTCTAAAAATTAAAAAACATCATCCAGGCTTCATTACAAGATGAAACGGGTCAGGACAGGCCGAAAAATAGAGAGGAAAAAAATATTCCTTCCCATCCGTTCGAACCCGACCCGAGTTAGAAAATTCAAAAAAAAATGCAAAAAAATTCTAAAAATTAAAAAACATCGTCTAGGCTTCATTTCAAGACGAAACGGGTCAGGACGGGCCGAATAATAGAGAGGAAAAAAAAATTTCCTTCCTATCCGTTCGAACCCGACCCGAGTTAGAAAATTCAAAAATAAATGCAAAAAAATTCTAAAAATTAAAAAACATCCACCAGGCTTCATTACAAGAAGAAACGGGTCAGGACAGGCCGGAAAATAGAGAGGAAAAAAAATTTCCTTCCTATCCGTTCGAACCCGACCCGAGTTAGAAAATTCAAAAATAAATGCAAAAAAATTCTAAAAATTAAAAAACATCATCCAGGCTTCATTTCAAGACGAAACGGGTCAGGTCGGGCCGAATAATAGAGAGGAAAAAAAAATTTCCTTCCTATCCGTTCGAACCCGACCCGAGTTAGAAAATTCAAAAATAAATGCAAAAAAATTCTAAAAATTAAGAAACATCATCCAGACTTCATTTCAAGACGAAACGGGTCAGGTCGGGCCGAATAATAGAGAGGAAAAAAAAATTTCCTTCCTATCCGTTCGAACCCGACCCGAGTTAGAAAATTCAAAAAGAAAATGCAAAAAAATTCTAAAAATTAAAAAACATCATCCAGGCTTTATTTCAAGACGAAACGGGTCAGGACGGGCCGAAAAATAGAGAGGAAAAAAAAATTTCCTTCCTACCCGTTTGAACCCGACCTGAGTTAGAAAATTCAAAAATAAATGCAAAAAAATTCTAAAAATTAAAAAACATCATCCAGGCTTCATTTCATGAAGAATGGGTCAGGACAGGCTGAAAAATAGAGAGGAAAAAAAAATTTCCTTCCTATCCGTAAGAACCCGACCTGAGTTAGAAAATTCAAAAATAAATGCAAAAAAATTCTAAAAATTAAAAAACATCATCCAGGCCTAATTTCATGAAGAAACGGGTCAGGACAGGCCGAAAAATAGAGAGGAAAAAAAATTTTCCTTCCTATCCGTTCGAACCCGACCCGAGTTAGAAAATTCAAAAATAAATGCAAAAAAATTCTAAAAATTAAAAAACATCATCCAGGCTTCATTTCAAGACGAAACGGGTCAGGTCGGGCCGAATAATAGAGAGGAAAAAAAAATTTCCTTCCTATCCGTTCGAACCCGACCCGAGTTAGAAAATTCAAAAATAAATGCAAAAAAATTCTAAAAATTAAGAAACATCATCCAGGCTTCATTTCAAGACGAAACGGGTCAGGTCGGGCCGAATAATAGAGAGGAAAAAAAAATTTCCTTCCTATCCGTTCGAACCCGACCCGAGTTAGAAAATTCAAAAACAAATGCAAAATAATTCTAAAAATTAAAAACATCATCCAGGCTTTATTTCAAGACGAAACGGGTCAGGACGGGCCGAAAAATAGAGAGGAAAAAAAAATTTCCTTCCTATCCGTTCGAACCCGACCCGAGTTAGAAAATTCAAAAACAAATGCAAAATAATTCTAAAAATTAAAAACATCATCCAGGCTTTATTTCAAGACGAAACGGGTCAGGACGGGCCGAAAAATAGAGAGGAAAAAAAAATTTCCTTCCTACCCGTTTGAACCCGTCCTGAGTTAGAAAATTCAAAAATAAATGCAAAAAAATTCTAAAAATTAAAAAACATCCACCAGGCTTCATTTCAAGAAGAAACGGGTCAGGACAGGCCGAAAAATAGAGAGGAAAAAAAAATTTCCTTCCTATCCGTTTGAACCCGACCCGAGTTAGAAAATTCAAAAATAAATGCAAAAAAATTCTAAAAATTAAAAAACATCATCCAGGCTTCATTACAAGATGAAACGGGTCAGGACAGGCCGAAAAATAGAGAGGAAAAAAATATTCCTTCCCATCCGTTCGAACCCGACCCGAGTTAGAAAATTCAAGAATAAATGCAAAAAAATTCTAAAAATTAAAAAACGTCGTCCAGGCTTCATTTCAAGACGAAACGGGTCAGCACGTGCCGAATAATAGAGAGGAAAAAAAAATTTCCTTCCAATCCGTTCGAACCCGACCCGAGTTAGAAAATTCAAAAATAAATGCAAAAAAATTTTAAAAATTAAAAAACATCATCCAGGCTTCATTTCAAGAAGAAACGGGTCAGGACGGGCCGAATAATAGAGAGGAAAAAAAAATTTCCTTCCTATCCGTTCGAACCCGACCCGAGTTAGAAAATTCAAAAACAAATGCAAAAAAATTCTAAGAATTAAAAAACATCATCTAGGCTTCATTTCAAGACGAAACGGGTCAGGACAGGCCGAATAATAGAGAGGAAAAAAAAATTTCCTTCCTATCCGTTCGAACCCGAACCGAGTTAGAAAATTCAAAAATAAATGCAAAAAAATTCTAAAAATTAAGAAACATCGTCCAGGCTTCATTTCAAGACGAAACGGCTCAGGACGGGCCGAATAATAGAGAGGAAAAAAAAATTTCCTTCCTATCCGTTCGAACCCGACCCGAGTTAGAAAATTCAAAAACAAATGCAAAAAAATTCTAAAAATTAAAAAACATCATCCAGGCTTCATTACAAGATGAAACGGGTCAGGACAGGCCGAAAAATAGAGAGGAAAAAAATATTCCTTCCCATCCGTTCGAACCCGACCCGAGTTAGAAAATTCAAAAAAAAATGCAAAAAAATTCTAAAAATTAAAAAACATCGTCTAGGCTTCATTTCAAGACGAAACGGGTCAGGACGGGCCGAATAATAGAGAGGAAAAAAAAATTTCCTTCCTATCCGTTCGAACCCGACCCGAGTTAGAAAATTCAAAAATAAATGCAAAAAAATTCTAAAAATTAAAAAACATCCACCAGGCTTCATTACAAGAAGAAACGGGTCAGGACAGGCCGGAAAATAGAGAGGAAATAAAATTTCCTTCCTATCCGTTCGAACCCGACCCAAGTTAGAAAATTCAAAAATAAATGCAAAAAAATTCTAAAAATTAAAAAACATCATCCAGGCTTCATTTCAAGACGAAACGGGTCAGGTCGGGCCGAATAATAGAGAGGAAAAAAAAATTTCCTTCCTATCCGTTCGAACCCGACCCGAGTTAGAAAATTCAAAAACAAATGCAAAAAAATTCTAAAAATTAAAAAACATCATCCAGGCTTCATTACAAGATGAAACGGGTCAGGACAGGCCGAAAAAGAGAGAGGAAAAAAAAATTTCCTTCCCATCCGTTCGAACCCGACCCGGGTTAGAAAATTCAAAAATAAATGCAAAAAAATTCTAAAAATTAAAAAACATCATCCAGGCTTCATTTCAAGAAGAAACGGGTCAGGACAGGCCGAAAAATAGAGAGGAAAAAAAAAATTTTCCTTCCAATCCGTTCGAACCCGACCCGAGTTAGAAAATTCAAAAACAAATGCAAAAAAATTCTAAAAATTAAGAAACATCATCCAGGCTTCATTTCAAGACGAAACGGCTCAGGACGGGCCGAATAATAGAGAGGAAAAAAAAATTTCCTTCCTATCCGTTCGAACCCGACCCGAGTTAGAAAATTCAAAAACAAATGCAAAAAAATTCTAAAAATTAAAAAATATCATCCAGGCTTCATTACAAGATGAAACGGGTCAGGACAGGGCGAAAAATAGAGAGGAAAAAAATATTCCTTCCCATCCGTTCGAACCCGACCCGAGTTAGAAAATTCAAAAATAAATGCATAAAAATTCTAAAAATTAAAAAACATCGTCCAGGCTTCATTTCAAGACGAAACGGGTCAGGACGGGCCGAATAATAGAGAGGAAAAAAAAATTTCCTTCCTATCCGTTCGAACCCGACCCGAGTTAGAAAATTCAAAAATAAATGCAAAAAAATTCTAAAAATTAAAAAACATCCACCAGGCTTCATTTCAAGAAGAAACGGGTCAGGACAGGCCGGAAAATAGAGAGGAAAAAAAAATTTCCTTTCTATCCGTTCGAACCCGACCCGAGTTAGAAAATTCAAAAATAAATGCAAAAAAATTCTAAAAATTAAGAAACATCATCTAGGCTTCATTTCAAGACGAAACGGGTCAGGTCGGGCCGAATAATAGAGAGGAAAAAAAAATTTCCTTCCTATCCGTTCGAACCCGACCCGAGTTAGAAAATTCAAAAACAAATGCAAAAAAATTCTAAAAATTAAAAACATCATCCAGGCTTTATTTCAAGACGAAACGGGTCAGCACGTGCCGAATAATAGAGAGGAAAAAAAAATTTCCTTCCAATCCGTTCGAACCCGACCCGAGTTAGAAAATTCAAAAATAAATGCAAAAAAATTTTAAAAATTAAAAAACATCATCCAGGCTTCATTTCAAGAAGAAACGGGTCAGGACGGGCCGAATAATAGAGAGGAAAAAAAAATTTCCTTCCTATCCGTTCGAACCCGACCCGAGTTAGAAAATTCAAAAACAAATGCAAAAAAATTCTAAGAATTAAAAAACATCATCTAGGCTTCATTTCAAGACGAAACGGGTCAGGACAGGCCGAATAATAGAGAGGAAAAAAAAATTTCCTTCCTATCCGTTCGAACCCGAACCGAGTTAGAAAATTCAAAAATAAATGCAAAAAAATTCTAAAAATTAAGAAACATCGTCCAGGCTTCATTTCAAGACGAAACGGCTCAGGACGGGCCGAATAATAGAGAGGAAAAAAAAATTTCCTTCCTATCCGTTCGAACCCGACCCGAGTTAGAAAATTCAAAAACAAATGCAAAAAAATTCTAAAAATTAAAAAACATCATCCAGGCTTCATTACAAGATGAAACGGGTCAGGACAGGCCGAAAAATAGAGAGGAAAAAAATATTCCTTCCCATCCGTTCGAACCCGACCCGAGTTAGAAAATTCAAAAAAAAATGCAAAAAAATTCTAAAAATTAAAAAACATCGTCTAGGCTTCATTTCAAGACGAAACGGGTCAGGACGGGCCGAATAATAGAGAGGAAAAAAAAATTTCCTTCCTATCCGTTCGAACCCGACCCGAGTTAGAAAATTCAAAAATAAATGCAAAAAAATTCTAAAAATTAAAAAACATCCACCAGGCTTCATTACAAGAAGAAACGGGTCAGGACAGGCCGGAAAATAGAGAGGAAAAAAAATTTCCTTCCTATCCGTTCGAACCCGACCCGAGTTAGAAAATTCAAAAATAAATGCAAAAAAATTCTAAAAATTAAAAAACATCATCCAGGCTTCATTTCAAGACGAAACGGGTCAGGTCGGGCCGAATAATAGAGAGGAAAAAAAAATTTCCTTCCTATCCGTTCGAACCCGACCCGAGTTAGAAAATTCAAAAATAAATGCAAAAAAATTCTAAAAATTAAGAAACATCATCCAGACTTCATTTCAAGACGAAACGGGTCAGGTCGGGCCGAATAATAGAGAGGAAAAAAAAATTTCCTTCCTATCCGTTCGAACCCGACCCGAGTTAGAAAATTCAAAAAGAAAATGCAAAAAAATTCTAAAAATTAAAAAACATCATCCAGGCTTTATTTCAAGACGAAACGGGTCAGGACGGGCCGAAAAATAGAGAGGAAAAAAAAATTTCCTTCCTACCCGTTTGAACCCGACCTGAGTTAGAAAATTCAAAAATAAATGCAAAAAAATTCTAAAAATTAAAAAACATCATCCAGGCTTCATTTCATGAAGAATGGGTCAGGACAGGCTGAAAAATAGAGAGGAAAAAAAAATTTCCTTCCTATCCGTAAGAACCCGACCTGAGTTAGAAAATTCAAAAATAAATGCAAAAAAATTCTAAAAATTAAAAAACATCATCCAGGCCTCATTTCATGAAGAAACGGGTCAGGACAGGCCGAAAAATAGAGAGGAAAAAAAAATTTCCTTCCTATCCGTTCGAACCCGACCCGAGTTAGAAAATTCAAAAATAAATGCAAAAAAATTCTAAAAATTAAAAAACATCATCCAGGCCTCATTTCAAGACGAAACGGGTCAGGTCGGGCCGAATAATAGAGAGGAAAAAAAAATTTCCTTCCTATCCGTTCGAACCCGACCCGAGTTAGAAAATTCAAAAATAAATGCAAAAAAATTCTAAAAATTAAGAAACATCATCCAGGCTTCATTTCAAGACGAAACGGGTCAGGTCGGGCCGAATAATAGAGAGGAAAAAAAAATTTCCTTCCTATCCGTTCGAACCCGACCCGAGTTAGAAAATTCAAAAACAAATGCAAAATAATTCTAAAAATTAAAAACATCATCCAGGCTTTATTTCAAGACGAAACGGGTCAGGACGGGCCGAAAAATAGAGAGGAAAAAAAAATTTCCTTCCTATCCGTTCGAACCCGACCCGAGTTAGAAAATTCAAAAACAAATGCAAAATAATTCTAAAAATTAAAAACATCATCCAGGCTTTATTTCAAGACGAAACGGGTCAGGACGGGCCGAAAAATAGAGAGGAAAAAAAAATTTCCTTCCTACCCGTTTGAACCCGTCCTGAGTTAGAAAATTCAAAAATAAATGCAAAAAAATTCTAAAAATTAAAAAACATCCACCAGGCTTCATTTCAAGAAGAAACGGGTCAGGACAGGCCGAAAAATAGAGAGGAAAAAAAAATTTCCTTCCTATCCGTTCGAACCCGACCCGAGTTAGAAAATTCAAAAATAAATGCAAAAAAATTCTAAAAATTAAAAAACATCATCCAGGCTTCATTACAAGATGAAACGGGTCAGGACAGGCCGAAAAATAGAGAGGAAAAAAATATTCCTTCCCATCCGTTCGAACCCGACCCGAGTTAGAAAATTCAAGAATAAATGCAAAAAAATTCTAAAAATTAAAAAACGTCGTCCAGGCTTCATTTCAAGACGAAACGGGTCAGCACGTGCCGAATAATAGAGAGGAAAAAAAAATTTCCTTCCAATCCGTTCGAACCCGACCCGAGTTAGAAAATTCAAAAATAAATGCAAAAAAATTTTAAAAATTAAAAAACATCATCCAGGCTTCATTTCAAGAAGAAACGGGTCAGGACGGGCCGAATAATAGAGAGGAAAAAAAAATTTCCTTCCTATCCGTTCGAACCCGACCCGAGTTAGAAAATTCAAAAACAAATGCAAAAAAATTCTAAGAATTAAAAAACATCATCTAGGCTTCATTTCAAGACGAAACGGGTCAGGACAGGCCGAATAATAGAGAGGAAAAAAAAATTTCCTTCCTATCCGTTCGAACCCGAACCGAGTTAGAAAATTCAAAAATAAATGCAAAAAAATTCTAAAAATTAAGAAACATCATCCAGGCTTCATTTCAAGACGAAACGGCTCAGGACGGGCCGAATAATAGAGAGGAAAAAAAAATTTCCTTCCTATCCGTTCGAACCCGACCCGAGTTAGAAAATTCAAAAACAAATGCAAAAAAATTCTAAGAATTAAAAAACATCATCTAGGCTTCATTTCAAGACGAAACGGGTCAGGACAGGCCGAATAATAGAGAGGAAAAAAAAATTTCCTTCCTATCCGTTCGAACCCGAACCGAGTTAGAAAATTCAAAAATAAATGCAAAAAAATTCTAAAAATTAAGAAACATCGTCCAGGCTTCATTTCAAGACGAAACGGCTCAGGACGGGCCGAATAATAGAGAGGAAAAAAAAATTTCCTTCCTATCCGTTCGAACCCGACCCGAGTTAGAAAATTCAAAAACAAATGCAAAAAAATTCTAAAAATTAAAAAACATCATCCAGGCTTCATTACAAGATGAAACGGGTCAGGACAGGCCGAAAAATAGAGAGGAAAAAAATATTCCTTCCCATCCGTTCGAACCCGACCCGAGTTAGAAAATTCAAAAAAAAATGCAAAAAAATTCTAAAAATTAAAAAACATCGTCTAGGCTTCATTTCAAGACGAAACGGGTCAGGACGGGCCGAATAATAGAGAGGAAAAAAAAATTTCCTTCCTATCCGTTCGAACCCGACCCGAGTTAGAAAATTCAAAAATAAATGCAAAAAAATTCTAAAAATTAAAAAACATCCACCAGGCTTCATTACAAGAAGAAACGGGTCAGGACAGGCCGGAAAATAGAGAGGAAAAAAAATTTCCTTCCTATCCGTTCGAACCCGACCCGAGTTAGAAAATTCAAAAATAAATGCAAAAAAATTCTAAAAATTAAAAAACATCATCCAGGCTTCATTTCAAGACGAAACGGGTCAGGTCGGGCCGAATAATAGAGAGGAAAAAAAAATTTCCTTCCTATCCGTTCGAACCCGACCCGAGTTAGAAAATTCAAAAATAAATGCAAAAAAATTCTAAAAATTAAGAAACATCATCCAGGCTTCATTTCAAGACGAAACGGGTCAGGTCGGGCCGAATAATAGAGAGGAAAAAAAAATTTCCTTCCTATCCGTTCGAACCCGACCCGAGTTAGAAAATTCAAAAAGAAAATGCAAAAAAATTCTAAAAATTAAAAAACATCATCCAGGCTTTATTTCAAGACGAAACGGGTCAGGACGGGCCGAAAAATAGAGAGGAAAAAAAAATTTCCTTCCTACCCGTTTGAACCCGACCTGAGTTAGAAAATTCAAAAATAAATGCAAAAAAATTCTAAAAATTAAAAAACATCATCCAGGCTTCATTTCATGAAGAATGGGTCAGGACAGGCTGAAAAATAGAGAGGAAAAAAAAATTTCCTTCCTATCCGTAAGAACCCGACCTGAGTTAGAAAATTCAAAAATAAATGCAAAAAAATTCTAAAAATTAAAAAACATCATCCAGGCCTCATTTCATGAAGAAACGGGTCAGGACAGGCCGAAAAATAGAGAGGAAAAAAAATTTTCCTTCCTATCCGTTCGAACCCGACCCGAGTTAGAAAATTCAAAAATAAATGCAAAAAAATTCTAAAAATTAAAAAACATCATCCAGGCTTCATTACAAGATGAAACGGGTCAGGACAGGCCGAAAAAGAGAGAGGAAAAAAAAATTTCCTTCCCATCCGTTCGAACCCGACCCGAGTTAGAAAATTCAAAAATAAATGCAAAAAAATTCTAAAAATTAAAAAACATCATCCAGGCTTCATTTCAAGAAGAAACGGGTCAGGACAGGCCGAAAAATAGAGAGGAAAAAAAAATTTTCCTTCCAATCCGTTCGAACCCGACCCGAGTTAGAAAATTCAAAAACAAATGCAAAAAAATTCTAAAAATTAAGAAACATCATCCAGGCTTCATTTCAAGACGAAACGGCTCAGGACGGGCCGAATAATAGAGAGGAAAAAAAATTTTCCTTCCTATCCGTTCGAACCCGACCCGAGTTAGAAAATTCAAAAACAAATGCAAAAAAATTCTAAAAATTAAAAAACATCATCCAGGCTTCATTACAAGATGAAACGGGTCAGGACAGGGCGAAAAATAGAGAGGAAAAAAATATTTCTTCCCATCCGTTCGAACCCGACCCGAGTTAGAAAATTCAAAAATAAATGCAAAAAAATTCTAAAAATTAAAAAACATCGTCCAGGCTTCATTTCAAGACGAAACGGGTCAGGACGGGCCGAATAATAGAGAGGAAAAAAAAATTTCCTTCCTATCCGTTCGAACCCGACCCGAGTTAGAAAATTCAAAAATAAATGCAAAAAAATTCTAAAAATTAAAAAACATCCACCAGGCTTCATTTCAAGAAGAAACGGGTCAGGACAGGCCGGAAAATAGAGAGGAAAAAAAAATTTCCTTTCTATCCGTTCGAACCCGACCCGAGTTAGAAAATTCAAAAATAAATGCAAAAAAATTCTAAAAATTAAAAAACATCATCCAGGCTTCATTTCAAGACGAAACGGGTCAGGTCGGGCCGAATAATAGAGAGGAAAAAAAAATTTCCTTCCTATCCGTTCGAACCCGACCCGAGTTAGAAAATTCAAAAATAAATGCAAAAAAATTCTAAAAATTAAGAAACATCATCCAGGCTTCATTTCAAGATGAAACGGGTCAGGTCGGGCCGAATAATAGAGAGGAAAAAAAAATTTCCTTCCTATCCGTTCGAACCCGACCCGAGTTAGAAAATTCAAAAACAAATGCAAAATAATTCTAAAAATTAAAAAACATCATCCAGGCTTCATTACAAGATGAAACGGGTCAGGACAGGCCGAAAAAGAGAGAGGAAAAAAAAATTTCCATCCCATCCGTTCGAACCCGACCCGGGTTAGAAAATTCAAAAATAAATGCAAAAAAATTCTAAAAATTAAAAAACATCATCCAGGCTTCATTACAAGATGAAACGGGTCAGGACAGGGCGAAAAATAGAGAGGAAAAAAATATTCCTTCCCATCCGTTCGAACCCGACCCGAGTTAGAAAATTCAAAAATAAATGCATAAAAATTCTAAAAATTAAAAAACATCGTCCAGGCTTCATTTCAAGACGAAACGGGTCAGGACGGGCCGAATAATAGAGAGGAAAAAAAAATTTCCTTCCTATCCGTTCGAACCCGACCCGAGTTAGAAAATTCAAAAATAAATGCAAAAAAATTCTAAAAATTGAAAAACATCCACCAGGCTTCATTTCAAGAAGAAACGGGTCAGGACAGGCCGGAAAATAGAGAGGAAAAAAAAATTTCCTTTCTATCCGTTCGAACCCGACCCGAGTTAGAAAATTCAAAAATAAATGCAAAAAAATTCTAAAAATTAAGAAACATCATCCAGGCTTCATTTCAAGACGAAACGGGTCAGGTCGGGCCGAATAATAGAGAGGAAAAAAAAATTTCCTTCCTATCCGTTCGAACCCGACCCGAGTTAGAAAATTCAAAAACAAATGCAAAAAAATTCTAAAAATTAAAAACATCATCCAGGCTTTATTTCAAGACGAAACGGGTCAGCACGTGCCGAATAATAGAGAGGAAAAAAAAATTTCCTTCCAATCCGTTCGAACCCGACCCGAGTTAGAAAATTCAAAAATAAATGCAAAAAAATTATAAAAATTAAAAAACATCATCCAGGCTTCATTTCAAGAAGAAACGGGTCAGGACGGGCCGAATAATAGAGAGGAAAAAAAAATTTCCTTCCTATCCGTTCGAACCCGACCCGAGTTAGAAAATTCAAAAACAAATGCAAAAAAATTCTAAGAATTAAAAAACATCATCTAGGCTTCATTTCAAGACGAAACGGGTCAGGACAGGCCGAATAATAGAGAGGAAAAAAAAATTTCCTTCCTATCCGTTCGAACCCGAACCGAGTTAGAAAATTCAAAAATAAATGCAAAAAAATTCTAAAAATTAAGAAACATCGTCCAGGCTTCATTTCAAGACGAAACGGCTCAGGACGGGCCGAATAATAGAGAGGAAAAAAAAATTTCCTTCCTATCCGTTCGAACCCGACCCGAGTTAGAAAATTCAAAAATAAATGCAAAAAAATTCTAAAAATTAAGAAACATCATCCAGGCTTCATTTCAAGACGAAACGGGTCAGGTCGGGCCGAATAATAGAGAGGAAAAAAAAATTTCCTTCCTATCCGTTCGAACCCGACCCGAGTTAGAAAATTCAAAAAGAAAATGCAAAAAAATTCTAAAAATTAAAAAACATCATCCAGGCTTTATTTCAAGACGAAACGGGTCAGGACGGGCCGAAAAATAGAGAGGAAAAAAAAATTTCCTTCCTACCCGTTTGAACCCGACCTGAGTTAGAAAATTCAAAAATAAATGCAAAAAAATTCTAAAAATTAAAAAACATCATCCAGGCTTCATTTCATGAAGAATGGGTCAGGACAGGCTGAAAAATAGAGAGGAAAAAAAAATTTCCTTCCTATCCGTAAGAACCCGACCTGAGTTAGAAAATTCAAAAATAAATGCAAAAAAATTGTAAAAATTAAAAAACATCATCCAGGCCTCATTTCATGAAGAAACGAGTCAGGACAGGCCGAAAAATAGAGAGGAAAAAAAATTTTCCTTCCTATCCGTTCGAACCCGACCCGAGTTAGAAAATTCAAAAATAAATGCAAAAAAATTCTAAAAATTAAAAAACATCATCCAGGCTTCATTTCAAGACGAAACGGGTCAGGTCGGGCCGAATAATAGAGAGGAAAAAAAAATTTCCTTCCTATCCGTTCGAACCCGACCCGAGTTAGAAAATTCAAAAATAAATGCAAAAAAATTCTAAAAATTAAGAAACATCATCCAGGCTTCATTTCAAGACGAAACGGGTCAGGTCGGGCCGAATAATAGAGAGGAAAAAAAAATTTCCTTCCTATCCGTTCGAACCCGACCCGAGTTAGAAAATTCAAAAACAAATGCAAAATAATTCTAAAAATTAAAAACATCATCCAGGCTTTATTTCAAGACGAAACGGGTCAGGACGGGCCGAAAAATAGAGAGGAAAAAAAAATTTCCTTCCTATCCGTTCGAACCCGACCCGAGTTAGAAAATTCAAAAACAAATGCAAAATAATTCTAAAAATTAAAAACATCATCCAGGCTTTATTTCAAGACGAAACGGGTCAGGACGGGCCGAAAAATAGAGAGGAAAAAAAAATTTCCTTCCTACCCGTTTGAACCCGTCCTGAGTTAGAAAATTCAAAAATAAATGCAAAAAAATTCTAAAAATTAAAAAACATCCACCAGGCTTCATTTCAAGAAGAAACGGGTCAGGACAGGCCGAAAAATAGAGAGGAAAAAAAAATTTCCTTCCTATCCGTTCGAACCCGACCCGAGTTAGAAAATTCAAAAATAAATGCAAAAAAATTCTAAAAATTAAAAAACATCATCCAGGCTTCATTACAAAATGAAACGGGTCAGGACAGGCCGAAAAATAGAGAGGAAAAAAATATTCCTTCCCATCCGTTCGAACCCGACCCGAGTTAGAAAATTCAAGAATAAATGCAAAAAAATTCTAAAAATTAAAAAACGTCGTCCAGGCTTCATTTCAAGACGAAACGGGTCAGCACGTGCCGAATAATAGAGAGGAAAAAAAAATTTCCTTCCAATCCGTTCGAACCCGACCCGAGTTAGAAAATTCAAAAATAAATGCAAAAAAATTTTAAAAATTAAAAAACATCATCCAGGCTTCATTTCAAGAAGAAACGGGTCAGGACGGGCCGAATAATAGAGAGGAAAAAAAAATTTCCTTCCTATCCGTTCGAACCCGACCCGAGTTAGAAAATTCAAAAACAAATGCAAAAAAATTCTAAGAATTAAAAAACATCATCTAGGCTTCATTTCAAGACGAAACGGGTCAGGACGGGCCGAATAATAGAGAGGAAAAAAAAATTTCCTTCCTATCCGTTCGAACCCGAACCGAGTTAGAAAATTCAAAAATAAATGCAAAAAAATTCTAAAAATTAAGAAACATCATCCAGGCTTCATTTCAAGACGAAACGGCTCAGGACGGGCCGAATAATAGAGAGGAAAAAAAAATTTCCTTCCTATCCGTTCGAACCCGACCCGAGTTAGAAAATTCAAAAACAAATGCAAAAAAATTCTAAAAATTAAAAAACATCATCCAGGCTTCATTACAAGATGAAACGGGTCAGGACAAGCCGAAAAAGAGAGAGGAAAAAAAAATTTCCTTCCCATCCGTTCGAACCCGACCCGGGTTAGAAAATTCAAAAATAAATGCAAAAAAATTCTAAAAATTAAAAAACATCATCCAGGCTTCATTTCAAGAAGAAACGGGTCAGGACAGGCCGAAAAATAGAGAGGAAAAAAAAAATTTCCTTCCAATCCGTTCGAACCCGACCCGAGTTAGAAAATTCAAAAACAAATGCAAAAAAATTCTAAAAATTAAGAAACATCATCCAGGCTTCATTTCAAGACGAAACGGCTCAGGACGGGCCGAATAATAGAGAGGAAAAAAAAATTTCCTTCCTATCCGTTCGAACCCGACCCGAGTTAGAAAATTCAAAAACAAATGCAAAAAAATTCTAAAAATTAAAAAACATCATCCAGGCTTCATTACAAGATGAAACGGGTCAGGACAGGGCGAAAAATAGAGAGGAAAAAAATATTCCTTCCCATCCGTTCGAACCCGACCCGAGTTAGAAAATTCAAAAATAAATGCATAAAAATTCTAAAAATTAAAAAACATCGTCCAGGCTTCATTTCAAGACGAAACGGGTCAGGACGGGCCGAATAATAGAGAGGAAAAAAAAATTTCCTTCCTATCCGTTCGAACCCGACCCGAGTTAGAAAATTCAAAAATAAATGCAAAAAAATTCTAAAAATTAAAAAACATCCACCAGGCTTCATTTCAAGAAGAAACGGGTCAGGACAGGCCGGAAAATAGAGAGGAAAAAAAAATTTCATTTCTATCCGTTCGAACCCGACCCGAGTTAGAAAATTCAAAAATAAATGCAAAAAAATTCTAAAAATTAAGAAACATCATCCAGGCTTCATTTCAAGACGAAACGGGTCAGGTCGGGCCGAATAATAGAGAGGAAAAAAAAATTTCCTTCCTATCCGTTCGAACCCGACCCGAGTTAGCAAATTCAAAAACAAATGCAAAAAAATTCTAAAAATTAAAAACATCATCCAGGCTTTATTTCAAGACGAAACGGGTCAGGACGGGCCGAAAAATAGAGAGGAAAAAAAAATTTCCTTCCTACCCGTTTGAACCCGTCCTGAGTTAGAAAATTCAAAAATAAATGCAAAAAAATTCTAAAAATTAAAAAACATCCACCAGGCTTCATTTCAAGAAGAAACGGGTCAGGACAGGCCGAAAAATAGAGAGGAAAAAAAAATTTCCTTCCTATCCGTTCGAACCCGACCCGAGTTAGAAAATTCAAAAATAAATGCAAAAAAATTCTAAAAATTAAAAAACATCATCCAGGCTTCATTACAAGATGAAACGGGTCAGGACAGGCCGAAAAATAGAGAGGAAAAAAATATTCCTTCCCATCCGTTCGAACCCGACCCGAGTTAGAAAATTCAAGAATAAATGCAAAAAAATTCTAAAAATTAAAAAACGTCGTCCAGGCTTCATTTCAAGACGAAACGGGTCAGCACGTGCCGAATAATAGAGAGGAAAAAAAAATTTCCTTCCAATCCGTTCGAACCCGACCCGAGTTAGAAAATTCAAAAATAAATGCAAAAAAATTTTAAAAATTAAAAAACATCATCCAGGCATCATTTCAAGAAGAAACGGGTCAGGACGGGCCGAATAATAGAGAGGAAAAAAAAATTTCCTTCCTATCCGTTCGAACCCGACCCGAGTTAGAAAATTCAAAAACAAATGCAAAAAAATTCTAAGAATTAAAAAACATCATCTAGGCTTCATTTCAAGACGAAACGGGTCAGGACAGGCCGAATAATAGAGAGGAAAAAAAAATTTCCTTCCTATCCGTTCGAACCCGAACCGAGTTAGAAAATTCAAAAATAAATGCAAAAAAATTCTAAAAATTAAGAAACATCGTCCAGGCTTCATTTCAAGACGAAACGGCTCAGGACGGGCCGAATAATAGAGATGAAAAAAAAATTTCCTTCCTATCCGTTCGAACCCGACCCGAGTTAGAAAATTCAAAAACAAATGCAAAAAAATTCTAAAAATTGAAAAACATCATCCAGGCTTCATTACAAGATGAAACGGGTCAGGACAGGCCGAAAAATAGAGAGGAAAAAAATATTCCTTCCCATCCGTTCGAACCCGACCCGAGTTAGAAAATTCAAAAAAAAATGCAAAAAAATTCTAAAAATTAAAAAACATCGTCTAGGCTTCATTTCAAGACGAAACGGGTCAGGACGGGCCGAATAATAGAGAGGAAAAAAAAATTTCCTTCCTATCCGTTCGAACCCGACCCGAGTTAGAAAATTCAAAAATAAATGCAAAAAAATTCTAAAAATTAAAAAACATCCACCAGGCTTCATTACAAGAAGAAACGGGTCAGGACAGGCCGGCAAATAGAGAGGAAAAAAAATTTCCTTCCTATCCGTTCGAACCCGACCCGAGTTAGAAAATTAAAAAATAAATGCAAAAAAATTCTAAAAATTAAAAAACATCATCCAGGCTTCATTTCAAGACGAAACGGGTCAGGTCGGGCCGAATAATAGAGAGGAAAAAAAAATTTCCTTCCTATCCGTTCGAACCCGACCCGAGTTAGAAAATTCAAAAACAAATGCAAAAAAATTCTAAAAATTAAAAAACATCATCCAGGCTTCATTACAAGATGAAACGGGTCAGGACAGGCCGAAAAAGAGAGAGGAAAAAAAAATTTCCTTCCCATCCGTTCGAACCCGACCCGGGTTAGAAAATTCAAAAATAAATGCAAAAAAATTCTAAAAATTAAAAAACATCATCCAGGCTTCATTACAAGATGAAACGGGTCAGGACAGGGCGAAAAATAGAGAGGAAAAAAATATTCCTTCCCATCCGTTCGAACCCGACCCGAGTTAGAAAATTCAAAAATAAATGCATAAAAATTCTAAAAATTAAAAAACATCGTCCAGGCTTCATTTCAAGACGAAACGGGTCAGGACGGGCCGAATAATAGAGAGGAAAAAAAAATTTCCTTCCTATCCGTTCGAACCCGACCCGAGTTAGAAAATTCAAAAATAAATGCAAAAAAATTCTAAAAATTAAAAAACATCCACTAGGCTTCATTTCAAGAAGAAACGGGTCAGGACAGGCCGGAAAATAGAGAGGAAAAAAAAATTTCCTTTCTATCCGTTCGAACCCGACCCGAGTTAGAAAATTCAAAAATAAATGCAAAAAAATTCTAAAAATTAAGAAACATCATCCAGGCTTCATTTCAAGACGAAACGGGTCAGGTCGGGCCGAATAATAGAGAGGAAAAAAAAATTTCCTTCCTATCCGTTCGAACCCGACCCGAGTTAGAAAATTCAAAAACAAATGCAAAAAAATTCTAAAAATTAAAAACATCATCCAGGCTTTATTTCAAGACGAAACGGGTCAGCACGTGCCGAATAATAGAGAGGAAAAAAAAATTTCCTTCCAATCCGTTCGAACCCGACCCGAGTTAGAAAATTCAAAAATAAATGCAAAAAAATTTTAAAAATTAAAAAACATCATCCAGGCTTCATTTCAAGAAGAAACGGGTCAGGACGGGCCGAATAATAGAGAGGAAAAAAAAATTTCCTTCCTATCCGTTCGAACCCGACCCGAGTTAGAAAATTCAAAAACAAATGCAAAAAAATTCTAAGAATTAAAAAACATCATCTAGGCTTCATTTCAAGACGAAACGGGTCAGGACAGGCCGAATAATAGAGAGGAAAAAAAAATTTCCTTCCTATCCGTTCGAACCCGAACCGAGTTAGAAAATTAAAAAATAAATGCAAAAAAATTCTAAAAATTAAGAAACATCGTCCAGGCTTCATTTCAAGACGAAACGGCTCAGGACGGGCCGAATAATAGAGAGGAAAAAAAAATTTCCTTCCTATCCGTTCGAACCCGACCCGAGTTAGAAAATTCAAAAACAAATGCAAAAAAATTCTAAAAATTAAAAAACATCATCCAGGCTTCATTACAAGATGAAACGGGTCAGGACAGGCCGAAAAATAGAGAGGAAAAAAATATTCCTTCCCATCCGTTCGAACCCGACCCGAGTTAGAAAATTCAAAAAAAAATGCAAAAAAATTCTAAAAATTAAAAAACATCGTCTAGGCTTCATTTCAAGACGAAACGGGTCAGGACGGGCCGAATAATAGAGAGGAAAAAAAAATTTCCTTCCTATCCGTTCGAACCCGACCCGAGTTAGAAAATTCAAAAATAAATGCAAAAAAATTCTAAAAATTAAAAAACATCCACCAGGCTTCATTACAAGAAGAAACGGGTCAGGACAGGCCGGAAAATAGAGAGGAAAAAAAATTTCCTTCCTATCCGTTCGAACCCGACCCGAGTTAGAAAATTCAAAAATAAATGCAAAAAAATTCTAAAAATTAAAAAACATCATCCAGGCTTCATTTCAAGACGAAACGGGTCAGGTCGGGCCGAATAATAGAGAGGAAAAAAAAATTTCCTTCCTATCCGTTCGAACCCGACCCGAGTTAGAAAATTCAAAAATAAATGCAAAAAAATTCTAAAAATTAAGAAACATCATCCAGGCTTCATTTCAAGACGAAACGGGTCAGGTCGGGCCGAATAATAGAGAGGAAAAAAAAATTTCCTTCCTATCCGTTCGAACCCGACCCGAGTTAGAAAATTCAAAAAGAAAATGCAAAAAAATTCTAAAAATTAAAAAACATCATCCAGGCTTTATTTCAAGGCGAAACGGGTCAGGACGGGCCGAAAAATAGAGAGGAAAAAAAAATTTCCTTCCTACCCGTTTGAACCCGACCTGAGTTAGAAAATTCAAAAATAAATGCAAAAAAATTCTAAAAATTAAAAAACATCATCCAGGCCTCATTTCATGAAGAATGGGTCAGGACAGGCTGAAAAATAGAGAGGAAAAAAAAATTTCCTTCCTATCCGTAAGAACCCGACCTGAGTTAGAAAATTCAAAAATAAATGCAAAAAAATTCTAAAAATTAAAAAACATCATCCAGGCCTCATTTCATGAAGAAACGGGTCAGGACAGGCCGAAAAATAGAGAGGAAAAAAAATTTTCCTTCCTATCCGTTCGAACCCGACCCGAGTTAGAAAATTCAAAAATAAATGCAAAAAAATTCTAAAAATTAAAAAACATCATCCAGGCTTCATTACAAGATGAAACGGGTCAGGACAGGCCGAAAAAGAGAGAGGAAAAAAAAATTTCCTTCCCATCCGTTCGAACTCGACCCGGGTTAGAAAATTCAAAAATAAATGCAAAAAAATTCTAAAAATTAAAAAACATCATCCAGGCTTCATTTCAAGAAGAAACGGGTCAGGACAGGCCGAAAAATAGAGAGGAAAAAAAAATTTTCCTTCCAATCCGTTCGAACCCGACCCGAGTTAGAAAATTCAAAAACAAATGCAAAAAAATTCTAAAAATTAAGAAACATCATCCAGGCTTCATTACAAGATGAAACGGGTCAGGACAGGGCGAAAAATAGAGAGGAAAAAAATATTTCTTCCCATCCGTTCGAACCCGACCCGAGTTAGAAAATTCAAAAATAAATGCAAAAAAATTCTAAAAATTAAAAAACATCGTCCAGGCTTCATTTCAAGACGAAACGGGTCAGGACGGGCCGAATAATAGAGAGGAAAAAAAAATTTCCTTCCTATCCGTTCGAACCCGACCCGAGTTAGAAAATTCAAAAACAAATGCAAAAAAATTCTAAAAATTAAAAAACATCATCCAGGCTTCATTACAAGATGAAACGGGTCAGGACAGGGCGAAAAATAGAGAGGAAAAAAATATTTCTTCCCATCCGTTCGAACCCGACCCGAGTTAGAAAATTCAAAAATAAATGCAAAAAAATTCTAAAAATTAAAAAACATCGTCCAGGCTTCATTTCAAGACGAAACGGGTCAGGACGGGCCGAATAATAGAGAGGAAAAAAAAATTTCCTTCCTATCCGTTCGAACCCGACCCGAGTTAGAAAATTCAAAAATAAATGCAAAAAAATTCTAAAAATTAAAAAACATCCACCAGGCTTCATTTCAAGAAGAAACGGGTCAGGACAGGCTGGAAAATAGAGAGGAAAAAAAAATTTCCTTTCTATCCGTTCGAACCCGACCCGAGTTAGAAAATTCAAAAATAAATGCAAAAAAATTCTAAAAATTAAAAAACATCATCCAGGCTTCATTTCAAGACGAAACGGGTCAGGTCGGGCCGAATAATAGAGAGGAAAAAAAAATTTCCTTCCTATCCGTTCGAACCCGACCCGAGTTAGAAAATTCAAAAATAAATGCAAAAAAATTCTAAAAATTAAGAAACATCATCCAGGCTTCATTTCAAGATGAAACGGGTCAGGTCGGGCCGAATAATAGAGAGGAAAAAAAAATTTCCTTCCTATCCGTTCGAACCCGACCCGAGTTAGAAAATTCAAAAACAAATGCAAAATAATTCTAAAAATTAAAAAACATCATCCAGGCTTCATTACAAGATGAAACGGGTCAGGACAGGCCGAAAAAGAGAGAGGAAAAAAAAATTTCCTTCCCATCCGTTCGAACCCGACCCGGGTTAGAAAATTCAAAAATAAATGCAAAAAAATTCTAAAAATTAAAAAACATCATCCAGGCTTCATTACAAGATGAAACGGGTCAGGACAGGGCGAAAAATAGAGAGGAAAAAAATATTCCTTCCCATCCGTTCGAACCCGACCCGAGTTAGAAAATTCAAAAATAAATGCATAAAAATTCTAAAAATTAAAAAACATCGTCCAGGCTTCATTTCAAGACGAAACGGGTCAGGACGGGCCGAATAATAGAGAGGAAAAAAAAATTTCCTTCCTATCCGTTCGAACCCGACCCGAGTTAGAAAATTCAAAAATAAATGCAAAAAAATTCTAAAAATTAAAAAACATCCACCAGGCTTCATTTCAAGAAGAAACGGGTCAGGACAGGCCGGAAAATAGAGAGGAAAAAAAAATTTCCTTTCTATCCGTTCGAACCCGACCCGAGTTAGAAAATTCAAAAACAAATGCAAAAAAATTCTAAAAATTAAAAAACATCATCCAGGCTTCATTACAAGATGAAACGGGTCAGGACAGGCCGAAAAATAGAGAGGAAAAAAATATTCCTTCCCATCCGTTCGAACCCGACCCGAGTTAGAAAATTCAAAAAAAAATGCAAAAAAATTCTAAAAATTAAAAAACATCGTCTAGGCTTCATTTCAAGACGAAACGGGTCAGGACGGGCCGAATAATAGAGAGGAAAAAAAAATTTCCTTCCTATCCGTTCGAACCCGACCCGAGTTAGAAAATTCAAAAATAAATGCAAAAAAATTCTAAAAATTAAAAAACATCCACCAGGCTTCATTACAAGAAGAAACGGGTCAGGACAGGCCGGAAAATAGAGAGGAAAAAAAATTTCCTTCCTATCCGTTCGAACCCGACCCGAGTTAGAAAATTCAAAAATAAATGCAAAAAAATTCTAAAAATTAAAAAACATCATCCAGGCTTCATTTCAAGACGAAACGGGTCAGGTCGGGCCGAATAATAGAGAGGAAAAAAAAATTTCCTTCCTATCCGTTCGAACCCGACCCGAGTTAGAAAATTCAAAAATAAATGCAAAAAAATTCTAAAAATTAAGAAACATCATCCAGGCTTCATTTCAAGACGAAACGGGTCAGGTCGGGCCGAATAATAGAGAGGAAAAAAAAATTTCCTTCCTATCCGTTCGAACCCGACCCGAGTTAGAAAATTCAAAAAGAAAATGCAAAAAAATTCTAAAAATTAAAAAACATCATCCAGGCTTTATTTCAAGACGAAACGGGTCAGGACGGGCCGAAAAATAGAGAGGAAAAAAAAATTTCCTTCCTACCCGTTTGAACCCGACCTGAGTTAGAAAATTCAAAAATAAATGCAAAAAAATTCTAAAAATTAAAAAACATCATCCAGGCTTCATTTCATGAAGAATGGGTCAGGACAGGCTGAAAAATAGAGAGGAAAAAAAAATTTCCTTCCTATCCGTAAGAACCCGACCTGAGTTAGAAAATTCAAAAATAAATGCAAAAAAATTCTAAAAATTAAAAAACATCATCCAGGCCTCATTTCATGAAGAAACGGGTCAGGACAGGCCGAAAAATAGAGAGGAAAAAAAATTTTCCTTCCTATCCGTTCGAACCCGACCCGAGTTAGAAAATTCAAAAATAAATGCAAAAAAATTCTAAAAATTAAAAAACATCATCCAGGCTTCATTACAAGATGAAACGGGTCAGGACAGGCCGAAAAAGAGAGAGGAAAAAAAAATTTCCTTCCCATCCGTTCGAACTCGACCCGGGTTAGAAAATTCAAAAATAAATGCAAAAAAATTCTAAAAATTAAAAAACATCATCCAGGCTTCATTTCAAGAAGAAACGGGTCAGGACAGGCCGAAAAATAGAGAGGAAAAAAAAATTTTCCTTCCTATCCGTTCGAACCCGACCCGAGTTAGAAAATTCAAAAACAAATGCAAAAAAATTCTAAAAATTAAGAAACATCATCCAGGCTTCATTTCAAGACGAAACGGCTCAGGACGGGCCGAATAATAGAGAGGAAAAAAAAATTTCCTTCCTATCCGTTCGAACCCGACCCGAGTTAGAAAATTCAAAAACAAATGCAAAAAAATTCTAAAAATTAAAAAACATCATCCAGGCTTCATTACAAGATGAAACGGGTCAGGACAGGGCGAAAAATAGAGAGGAAAAAAATATTTCTTCCCATCCGTTCGAACCCGACCCGAGTTAGAAAATTCAAAAATAAATGCAAAAAAATTCTAAAAATTAAAAAACATCGTCCAGGCTTCATTTCAAGACGAAACGGGTCAGGACGGGCCGAATAATAGAGAGGAAAAAAAAATTTCCTTCCTATCCGTTCGAACCCGACCCGAGTTAGAAAATTCAAAAATAAATGCAAAAAAATTCTAAAAATTAAAAAACATCCACCAGGCTTCATTTCAAGAAGAAACGGGTCAGGACAGGCCGGAAAATAGAGAGGAAAAAAAAATTTCCTTTCTATCCGTTCGAACCCGACCCGAGTTAGAAAATTCAAAAATAAATGCAAAAAAATTCTAAAAATTAAAAAACATCATCCAGGCTTCATTTCAAGACGAAACGGGTCAGGTCGGGCCGAATAATAGAGAGGAAAAAAAAATTTCCTTCCTATCCGTTCGAACCCGACCCGAGTTAGAAAATTCAAAAATAAATGCAAAAAAATTCTAAAAATTAAGAAACATCATCCAGGCTTCATTTCAAGATGAAACGGGTCAGGTCGGGCCGAATAATAGAGAGGAAAAAAAAATTTCCTTCCTATCCGTTCGAACCCGACCCGAGTTAGAAAATTCAAAAACAAATGCAAAATAATTCTAAAAATTAAAAAACATCATCCAGGCTTCATTTCAAGATGAAACGGGTCAGGACAGGCCGAAAAAGAGAGAGGAAAAAAAAATTTCCTTCCCATCCGTTCGAACCCGACCCGGGTTAGAAAATTCAAAAATAAATGCAAAAAAATTCTAAAAATTAAAAAACATCATCCAGGCTTCATTACAAGATGAAACGGGTCAGGACAGGGCGAAAAATAGAGAGGAAAAAAATATTCCTTCCCATCCGTTCGAACCCGACCCGAGTTAGAAAATTCAAAAATAAATGCATAAAAATTCTAAAAATTAAAAAACATCGTCCAGGCTTCATTTCAAGACGAAACGGGTCAGGACGGGCCGAATAATAGAGAGGAAAAAAAAATTTCCTTCCTATCCGTTCGAACCCGACCCGAGTTAGAAAATTCAAAAATAAATGCAAAAAAATTCTAAAAATTAAAAAACATCCACCAGGCTTCATTTCAAGAAGAAACGGGTCAGGACAGGCCGGAAAATAGAGAGGAAAAAAAAATTTCCTTTCTATCCGTTCGAACCCGACCCGAGTTAGAAAATTCAAAAATAAATGCAAAAAAATTCTAAAAATTAAGAAACATCATCCAGGCTTCATTTCAAGACGAAACGGGTCAGGTCGGGCCGAATAATAGAGAGGAAAAAAAAATTTCCTTCCTATCCGTTCGAACCCGACCCGAGTTAGAAAATTCAAAAACAAATGCAAAAAAATTCTAAAAATTAAAAACATCATCCAGGCTTTATTTCAAGACGAAACGGGTCAGCACGTGCCGAATAATAGAGAGGAAAAAAAAATTTCCTTCCAATCCGTTCGAACCCGACCCGAGTTAGAAAATTCAAAAATAAATGCAAAAAAATTTTAAAAATTAAAAAACATCATCCAGGCTTCATTTCAAGAAGAAACGGGTCAGGACGGGCCGAATAATAGAGAGGAAAAAAAAATTTCCTTCCTATCCGTTCGAACCCGACCCGAGTTAGAAAATTCAAAAACAAATGTAAAAAAATTCTAAGAATTAAAAAACATCATCTAGGCTTCATTTCAAGACGAAACGGGTCAGGACAGGCCGAATAATAGAGAGGAAAAAAAAATTTCCTTCCTATCCGTTCGAACCCGAACCGAGTTAGAAAATTCAAAAATAAATGCAAAAAAATTCTAAAAATTAAGAAACATCGTCCAGGCTTCATTTCAAGACGAAACGGCTCAGGACGGGCCGAATAATAGAGAGGAAAAAAAAATTTCCTTCCTATCCGTTCGAACCCGACCCGAGTTAGAAAATTCAAAAACAAATGCAAAAAAATTCTAAAAATTAAAAAACATCATCCAGGCTTCATTACAAGATGAAACGGGTCAGGACAGGCCGAAAAATAGAGAGGAAAAAAATATTCCTTCCCATCCGTTCGAACCCGACCCGAGTTAGAAAATTCAAAAAAAAATGCAAAAAAATTCTAAAAATTAAAAAACATCGTCTAGGCTTCATTTCAAGACGAAACGGGTCAGGACGGGCCGAATAATAGAGAGGAAAAAAAAATTTCCTTCCTATCCGTTCGAACCCGACCCGAGTTAGAAAATTCAAAAATAAATGCAAAAAAATTCTAAAAATTAAAAAACATCCACCAGGCTTCATTACAAGAAGAAACGGGTCAGGACAGGCCGGAAAATAGAGAGGAAAAAAAATTTCCTTCCTATCCGTTCGAACCCGACCCGAGTTAGAAAATTCAAAAATAAATGCAAAAAAATTCTAAAAATTAAAAAACATCATCCAGGCTTCATTTCAAGACGAAACGGGTCAGGTCGGGCCGAATAATAGAGAGGAAAAAAAAATTTCCTTCCTATCCGTTCGAACCCGACCCGAGTTAGAAAATTCAAAAATAAATGCAAAAAAATTCTAAAAATTAAGAAACATCATCCAGGCTTCATTTCAAGACGAAACGGGTCAGGTCGGGCCGAATAATAGAGAGGAAAAAAAAATTTCCTTCCTATCCGTTCGAACCCGACCCGAGTTAGAAAATTCAAAAAGAAAATGCAAAAAAATTCTAAAAATTAAAAAACATCATCCAGGCTTTATTTCAAGACGAAACGGGTCAGGACGGGCCGAAAAATAGAGAGGAAAAAAAAATTTCCTTCCTACCCGTTTGAACCCGACCTGAGTTAGAAAATTCAAAAATAAATGCAAAAAAATTCTAAAAATTAAAAAACATCATCCAGGCTTCATTTCATGAAGAATGGGTCAGGACAGGCTGAAAAATAGAGAGGAAAAAAAAATTTCCTTCCTATCCGTAAGAACCCGACCTGAGTTAGAAAATTCAAAAATAAATGCAAAAAAATTCTAAAAATTAAAAAACATCATCCAGGCCTCATTTCATGAAGAAACGGGTTAGGACAGGCCGAAAAATAGAGAGGAAAAAAAATTTTCCTTCCTATCCGTTCGAACCCGACCCGAGTTAGAAAATTCAAAAATAAATGCAAAAAAATTCTAAAAATTAAAAAACATCATCCAGGCTTCATTACAAGATGAAACGGGTCAGGACAGGCCGAAAAAGAGAGAGGAAAAAAAAATTTCCTTCCCATCCGTTCGAACTCGACCCGGGTTAGAAAATTCAAAAATAAATGCAAAAAAATTCTAAAAATTAAAAAACATCATCCAGGCTTCATTTCAAGAAGAAACGGGTCAGGACAGGCCGAAAAATAGAGAGGAAAAAAAAATTTTCCTTCCAATCCGTTCGAACCCGACCCGAGTTAGAAAATTCAAAAACAAATGCAAAAAAATTCTAAAAATTACGAAACATCATCCAGGCTTCATTTCAAGACGAAACGGCTCAGGACGGGCCGAATAATAGAGAGGAAAAAAAAATTTCCTTCCTATCCGTTCGAACCCGACCCGAGTTAGAAAATTCAAAAACAAATGCAAAAAAATTCTAAAAATTAAAAAACATCATCCAGGCTTCATTACAAGATGAAACGGGTCAGGACAGGGCGAAAAATAGAGAGGAAAAAAATATTTCTTCCCATCCGTTCGAACCCGACCCGAGTTAGAAAATTCAAAAATAAATGCAAAAAAATTCTAAAAATTAAAAAACATCGTCCAGGCTTCATTTCAAGACGAAACGGGTCAGGACGGGCCGAATAATAGAGAGGAAAAAAAAATTTCCTTCCCATCCGTTCGAACCCGACCCGAGTTAGAAAATTCAAAAATAAATGCAAAAAAATTCTAAAAATTAAAAAACATCCACCAGGCTTCATTTCAAGAAGAAACGGGTCAGGACAGGCCGGAAAATAGAGAGGAAAAAAAAATTTCCTTTCTATCCGTTCGAACCCGACCCGAGTTAGAAAATTCAAAAATAAATGCAAAAAAATTCTAAAAATTAAAAAACATCATCCAGGCTTCATTTCAAGACGAAACGGGTCAGGTCGGGCCGAATAATAGAGAGGAAAAAAAAATTTCCTTCCTATCCGTTCGAACCCGACCCGAGTTAGAAAATTCAAAAATAAATGCAAAAAAATTCTAAAAATTAAAAAACATCATCCAGGCTTCATTACAAGATGAAACGGGTCAGGACAGGGCGAAAAATAGAGAGGAAAAAAATATTTCTTCCCATCCGTTCGAACCCGACCCGAGTTAGAAAATTCAAAAATAAATGCAAAAAAATTCTAAAAATTAAAAAACATCGTCCAGGCTTCATTTCAAGACGAAACGGGTCAGGACGGGCCGAATAATAGAGAGGAAAAAAAAATTTCCTTCCTATCCGTTCGAACCCGACCCGAGTTAGAAAATTCAAAAATAAATGCAAAAAAATTCTAAAAATTAAAAAACATCCTCCAGGCTTCATTTCAAGAAGAAACGGGTCAGGACAGGCCGGAAAATAGAGAGGAAAAAAAAATTTCCTTTCTATCCGTTCGAACCCGACCCGAGTTAGAAAATTCAAAAATAAATGCAAAAAAATTCTAAAAATTAAAAAACATCATCCAGGCTTCATTTCAAGACGAAACGGGTCAGGTCGGGCCGAATAATAGAGAGGAAAAAAAAATTTCCTTCCTATCCGTTCGAACCCGACCCGAGTTAGAAAATTCAAAAATAAATGCAAAAAAATTCTAAAAATTAAGAAACATCATCCAGGCTTCATTTCAAGATGAAACGGGTCAGGTCGGGCCGAATAATAGAGAGGAAAAAAAAATTTCCTTCCTATCCGTTCGAACCCGACCCGAGTTAGAAAATTCAAAAACAAATGCAAAATAATTCTAAAAATTAAAAACATCATCCAGGCTTTATTTCAATACGAAACGGGTCAGGACGGGCCGAAAAATAGAGAGGAAAAAAAAATTTCCTTCCTACCCGTTTGAACCCGTCCTGAGTTAGAAAATTCAAAAATAAATGCAAAAAAATTCTATAAATTAAAAAACATCCACCAGGCTTCATTTCAAGAAGA
Source organism: Quercus robur (assembly GCF_932294415.1). Lineage (NCBI taxonomy): Eukaryota > Viridiplantae > Streptophyta > Magnoliopsida > Fagales > Fagaceae > Quercus > Quercus robur. The sequence goes on along the minus strand of NC_065540.1, from coordinate 30,600,389 downwards.
AACGGGTCAGGACAGGCCGAAAAATAGAGAGGAAAAAAAAATTTCCTTCCTATCCGTTCGAACCCGACCCGAGTTAGAAAATTCAAAAATAAATGCAAAAAAATTCTAAAAATTAAAAAACATCATCCAGGCTTCATTACAAGATGAAACGGGTCAGGACAGGCCGAAAAATAGAGAGGAAAAAAATATTCCTTCCCATCCGTTCGAACCCGACCCGAGTTAGAAAATTCAAGAATAAATGCAAAAAAATTCTAAAAATTAAAAAACGTCGTCCAGGCTTCATTTCAAGACGAAACGGGTCAGCACGTGCCGAATAATAGAGAGGAAAAAAAAATTTCCTTCCAATCCGTTCGAACCCGACCCGAGTTAGAAAATTCAAAAATAAATGCAAAAAAATTCTAAAAATTAAGAAACATCATCCAGGCTTCATTTCAAGACGAAACGGGTCAGGTCGGGCCGAATAATAGAGAGGAAAAAAAAATATCCTTCCTATCCGTTCGAACCCGACCCGAGTTAGAAAATTCAAAAAGAAAATGCAAAAAAATTCTAAAAATTAAAAAACATCATCCAGGCTTTATTTCAAGACGAAACGGGTCAGGACGGGCCGAAAAATAGAGAGGAAAAAAAAATTTCCTTCCTATCCGTTCGAACCCGACCCGAGTTAGAAAATTCAAAAAGAAAATGCAAAAAAATTCTAAAAATTAAAAAACATCATCCAGGCTTTATTTCAAGACGAAACGGGTCAGGACGGGCCGAAAAATAGAGAGGAAAAAAAAATTTCCTTCCTACCCGTTTGAACCCGACCTGAGTTAGAAAATTCAAAAATAAATGCAAAAAAATTCTAAAAATTAAAAAACATCATCCAGGCTTCATTTCAAGACGAAACGGGTCAGGTCGGGCCGGAAAATAGAGAGGAAAAAAAATTTCCTTCCTATCCGTTCGAACCCGACCCGAGTTAGAAAATTCAAAAATAAATGCAAAAAAATTCTAAAAATTAAAAAACATCATCCAGGCTTCATTTCAAGACGAAACGGGTCAGGTCGGGCCGAATAATAGAGAGGAAAAAAAAATTTCCTTCCTATCCGTTCGAACCCGACCCGAGTTAGAAAATTCAAAAATAAATGCAAAAAAATTCTAAAAATTAAGAAACATCATCCAGGCTTCATTTCAAGACGAAACGGGTCAGGTCGGGCCGAATAATAGAGAGGAAAAAAAAATTTCCTTCCTATCCGTTCGAACCCGACCCGAGTTAGAAAATTCAAAAAGAAAATGCAAAAAAATTCTAAAAATTAAAAAACATCATCCAGGCTTTATTTCAAGACGAAACGGGTCAGGACGGGCCGAAAAATAGAGAGGAAAAAAAAATTTCCTTCCTACCCGTTTGAACCCGACCTGAGTTAGAAAATTCAAAAATAAATGCAAAAAAATTCTAAAAATTAAAAAACATCATCCAGGCTTCATTTCATGAAGAATGGGTCAGGACAGGCTGAAAAATAGAGAGGAAAAAAAAATTTCCTTCCTATCCGTAAGAACCCAACCTGAGTTAGAAAATTCAAAAATAAATGCAAAAAAATTCTAAAAATTAAAAAACATCATCCAGGCCTCATTTCATGAAGAAACGGGTCAGGACAGGCCGAAAAATAGAGAGGAAAAAAAATTTTCCTTCCTATCCGTTCGAACCCGACCCGAGTTAGAAAATTCAAAAATAAATGCAAAAAAATTCTAAAAATTAAAAAACATCATCCAGGCTTCATTACAAGATGAAACGGGTCAGGACAGGCCGAAAAAGAGAGAGGAAAAAAAAATTTCCTTCCCATCCGTTCGAACTCGACCCGGGTTAGAAAATTCAAAAATAAATGCAAAAAAATTCTAAAAATTAAAAAACATCATCCAGGCTTCATTTCAAGAAGAAACGGGTCAGGACAGGCCGAAAAATAGAGAGGAAAAAAAAATTTTCCTTCCAATCCGTTCGAACCCGACCCGAGTTAGAAAATTCAAAAACAAATGCAAAAAAATTCTAAAAATTAAGAAACATCATCCAGGCTTCATTTCAAGACGAAACGGCTCAGGACGGGCCGAATAATAGAGAGGAAAAAAAAATTTCCTTCCTATCCGTTCGAACCCGACCCGAGTTAGAAAATTCAAAAACAAATGCAAAAAAATTCTAAAAATTAAAAAACATCATCCAGGCTTCATTACAAGATGAAACGGGTCAGGACAGGGCGAAAAATAGAGAGGAAAAAAATATTTCTTCCCATCCGTTCGAACCCGACCCGAGTTAGAAAATTCAAAAATAAATGCAAAAAAATTCTAAAAATTAAAAAACATCGTCCAGGCTTCATTTCAAGACGAAACGGGTCAGGACGGGCCGAATAATAGAGAGGAAAAAAAAATTTCCTTCCTATCCGTTCGAACCCGACCCGAGTTAGAAAATTCAAAAATAAATGCAAAAAAATTCTAAAAATTAAAAAACATCCACCAGGCTTCATTTCAAGAAGAAACGGGTCAGGACAGGCCGGAAAATAGAGAGGAAAAAAAAATTTCCTTTCTATCCGTTCGAACCCGACCCGAGTTAGAAAATTCAAAAATAAATGCAAAAAAATTCTAAAAATTAAAAAACATCATCCAGGCTTCATTTCAAGACGAAACGGGTCAGGTCGGGCCGAATAATAGAGAGGAAAAAAAAATTTCCTTCCTATCCGTTCGAACCCGACCCGAGTTAGAAAATTCAAAAATAAATGCAAAAAAATTCTAAAAATTAAAAAACATCATCCAGGCTTCATTACAAGATGAAACGGGTCAGGACAGGGCGAAAAATAGAGAGGAAAAAAATATTTCTTCCCATCCGTTCGAACCCGACCCGAGTTAGAAAATTCAAAAATAAATGCAAAAAAATTCTAAAAATTAAAAAACATCGTCCAGGCTTCATTTCAAGACGAAACGGGTCAGGACGGGCCGAATAATAGAGAGGAAAAAAAAATTTCCTTCCTATCCGTTCGAACCCGACCCGAGTTAGAAAATTCAAAAATAAATGCAAAAAAATTCTAAAAATTAAAAAACATCCACCAGGCTTCATTTCAAGAAGAAACGGGTCAGGACAGGCCGGAAAATAGAGAGGAAAAAAAAATTTCCTTTCTATCCGTTCGAACCCGACCCGAGTTAGAAAATTCAAAAATAAATGCAAAAAAATTCTAAAAATTAAAAAACATCATCCAGGCTTCATTTCAAGACGAAACGGGTCAGGTCGGGCCGAATAATAGAGAGGAAAAAAAAATTTCCTTCCTATCCGTTCGAACCCGACCCGAGTTAGAAAATTCAAAAATAAATGCAAAAAAATTCTAAAAATTAAGAAACATCATCCAGGCTTCATTTCAAGATGAAACGGGTCAGGTCGGGCCGAATAATAGAGAGGAAAAAAAAATTTCCTTCCTATCCGTTCGAACCCGACCCGAGTTAGAAAATTCAAAAACAAATGCAAAATAATTCTAAAAATTAAAAACATCATCCAGGCTTTATTTCAATACGAAACGGGTCAGGACGGGCCGAAAAATAGAGAGGAAAAAAAAATTTCCTTCCTACCCGTTTGAACCCGTCCTGAGTTAGAAAATTCAAAAATAAATGCAAAAAAATTCTATAAATTAAAAAACATCCACCAGGCTTCATTTCAAGAAGAAACGGGTCAGGACAGGCCGAAAAATAGAGAGGAAAAAAAAATTTCCTTCCTATCCGTTCGAACCCGACCCGAGTTAGAAAATTCAAAAATAAATGCAAAAAAATTCTAAAAATTAAAAAACATCATCCAGGCTTCATTACAAGATGAAACGGGTCAGGACAGGCCGAAAAATAGAGAGGAAAAAAATATTCCTTCCCATCCGTTCGAACCCGACCCGAGTTAGAAAATTCAAGAATAAATGCAAAAAAATTCTAAAAATTAAAAAACGTCGTCCAGGCTTCATTTCAAGACGAAACGGGTCAGCACGTGCCGAATAATAGAGAGGAAAAAAAAATTTCCTTCCAATCCGTTCGAACCCGACCCGAGTTAGAAAATTCAAAAATAAATGCAAAAAAATTTTAAAAATTAAAAAACATCATCCAGGCTTCATTTCAAGAAGAAACGGGTCAGGACGGGCCGAATAATAGAGAGGAAAAAAAAATTTCCTTCCTATCCGTTCGAACCCGACCCGAGTTAGAAAATTCAAAAACAAATGCAAAAAAATTCTAAGAATTAAAAAACATCATCTAGGCTTTATTTCAAGACGAAACGGGTCAGGACGGGCCGAATAATAGAGAGGAAAAAAAAATTTCCTTCCTATCCGTTCGAACCCGAACCGAGTTAGAAAATTCAAAAATAAATGCAAAAAAATTCTAAAAATTAAGATACATCATCCAGGCTTCATTTCGAGACGAAACGGCTCAGGACGGGCCGAATAATAGAGAGGAAAAAAAAATTTCCTTCCTATCCGTTCGAACCCGACCCGAGTTAGAAAATTCAAAAACAAATGCAAAAAAATTCTAAAAATTAAAAAACATCATCCAGGCTTCATTACAAGATGAAACGGGTCAGGACAGGCCGAAAAAGAGAGAGGAAAAAAAAATTTCCTTCCCATCCGTTCGAACCCGACCCGGGTTAGAAAATTCAAAAATAAATGCAAAAAAATTCTAAAAATTAAAAAACATCATCCAGGCTTCATTTTAAGAAGAAACGGGTCAGGACAGGCCGAAAAATAGAGAGGAAAAAAAAATTTTCCTTCCAATCCGTTCGAACCCGACCCGAGTTAGAAAATTCAAAAACAAATGCAGAAAAATTCTAAAAATTAAGAAACATCATCCAGGCTTCATTTCAAGACGAAACGGCTCAGGACGGGCCGAATAATAGAGAGGAAAAAACAATTTCCTTCCTATCCGTTCGAACCCGACCCGAGTTAGAAAATTCAAAAACAAATGCAAAAAAATTCTAAAAATTAAAAAACATCATCCAGGCTTCATTACAAGATGAAACGGGTCAGGACAGGGCGAAAAATAGAGAGGAAAAAAATATTCCTTCCCATCCGTTCGAACCCGACCCGAGTTAGAAAATTCAAAAATAAATGCATAAAAATTCTAAAAATTAAAAAACATCGTCCAGGCTTCATTTCAAGACGAAACGGGTCAGGACGGGCCGAATAATAGAGAGGAAAAAAAAATTTCCTTCCTATCCGTTCGAACCCGACCCGAGTTAGAAAATTCAAAAATAAATGCAAAAAAATTCTAAAAATTAAAAAACATCCACCAGGCTTCATTTCAAGAAGAAACGGGTCAGGACAGGCCGGAAAATAGAGAGGAAAAAAAAATTTCCTTTCTATCCGTTCGAACCCGACCCGAGTTAGAAAATTCAAAAATAAATGCAAAAAAATTCTAAAAATTAAGAAACATCATCCAGGCTTCATTTCAAGACGAAACGGGTCAGGTCGGGCCGAATAATAGAGAGGAAAAAAAAATTTCCTTCCTATCCGTTCGAACCCGAACCGAGTTAGAAAATTCAAAAACAAATGCAAAAAAATTCTAAAAATTAAAAACATCATCCAGGCTTTATTTCAAGACGAAACGGGTCAGGACGGGCTGAAAAATAGAGAGGAAAAAAAAATTTCCTTCCTACCCGTTTGAACCCGTCCTGAGTTAGAAAATTCAAAAATAAATGCAAAAAAATTCTAAAAATTAAAAAACATCCACCAGGCTTCATTTCAAGAAGAAACGGGTCAGGACAGGCCGAAAAATAGAGAGGAAAAAAAAATTTCCTTCCTATCCGTTCGAACCCGACCCGAGTTAGAAAATTCAAAAATAAATGCAAAAAAATTCTAAAAATTAAAAAACATCATCCAGGCTTCATTACAAGATGAAACGGGTCAGGACAGGCCGAAAAATAGAGAGGAAAAAAATATTCCTTCCCATCCGTTCGAACCCGACCCGAGTTAGAAAATTCAAGAATAAATGCAAAAAAATTCTAAAAATTAAAAAACGTCGTCCAGGCTTCATTTCAAGGCGAAACGGGTCAGGACAGGCCGAATAATAGAGAGGAAAAAAAAATTTACTTCCTATCCGTTCGAACCCGAACCGAGTTAGAAAATTCAAAAATAAATGCAAAAAAATTCTAAAAATTAAGAAACATCGTCCAGGCTTCATTTCAAGAAGAAACGGGTCAGGACAGGCCGAAAAATAGAGAGGAAAAAAAAATTTCCTTCCTATCCGTTCGAACCCGACCCGAGTTAGAAAATTCAAAAATAAATGCAAAAAAATTCTAAAAATTAAAAAACATCATCCAGGCTTCATTACAAGAAGAAACGGGTCAGGACGGGCCGAATAATAGAGAGGAAAAAAAAATTTCCTTCCTATCCGTTCGAACCCGACCCGAGTTAGAAAATTCAAAAACAAATGCAAAAAAATTCTAAGAATCAAAAAACATCATCTAGGCTTCATTTCAAGGCGAAACGGGTCAGGACAGGCCGAATAATAGAGAGGAAAAAAAAATTTCCTTCCTATCCGTTCGAACCCGAACCGAGTTAGAAAATTCAAAAATAAATGCAAAAAAATTCTAAAAATTAAGAAACATCGTCCAGGCTTCATTTCAAGACGAAACGGCTCAGGACGGGCCGAATAATAGAGAGGAAAAAAAAATTTCCTTCCTATCCGTTCGAACCCGACCCGAGTTAGAAAATTCAAAAACAAATGCAAAAAAATTCTAAAAATTAAAAAACATCGTCTAGGCTTCATTTCAAGACGAAACGGGTCAGGACGGGCCGAATAATAGAGAGGAAAAAAAATTTTCCTTCCTATCCGTTCGAACCCGACCCGAGTTAGAAAATTCAAAAATAAATGCAAAAAAATTCTAAAAATTAAAAAACATCATCCAGGCTTCATTTCAAGACGAAACGGGTCAGGTCGGGCCGAATAATAGAGAGGAAAAAAAAATTTCCTTCCTATCCGTTCGAACCCGACTCGAGTTAGAAAATTCAAAAACAAATGCAAAAAAATTCTAAAAATTAAAAAACATCATCCAGGCTTTATTTCAAGACGAAACGGGTCAGGACGGGCCGAATAATAGAGAGGAAAAAAAATTTCCTTCCTATCCGTTCGAACCCGACCCGAGTTAGAAAATTCAAAAACAAATGCAAAAAAAATCTAAAAATTAAAAAACATCATCCAGGCTTCATTACATGATGAAACAGGTCAGGACAGGCCGAGAAAGAGAGAGGAAAAAAAATTTCCTTCCCATCCGTTCGAACCCGACCCGAGTTAGAAAATTCAAAAATAAATGCAAAAAAATTCTAAAAATTAAAAAACATCATCCAGGCTTCATTTCAAGAAGAAACGGGTCAGGACAGGCAGAAAAATAGAGAGGAAAAAAAAATTTTCCTTCCAATCCGTTCGAACCCGACCCGAGTTTAAAAATTCAAAAACAAATGCAAAAAAATTCTAAAAATTAAAAAACATCATCCAGGCTTCATTACAAGATGAAACGGGTCAGGACAGGCCGAAAAATAGAGAGGAAAAAAAAATTTCCTTCCCATCCGTTCGAACCCGACCCGAGTTAGAAAATTCAAAAACAAATGCAAAAAAATTCTAAGAATTAAAAAACATCATCTAGGCTTCATTTCAAGACGAAACGGGTCAGGACAGGCAGAAAAATAGAGAGGAAAAAAAAATTTCCTTCCCATCCGTTCGAACCCGACCCGAGTTAGAAAATTCAAAAATAAATGCAAAAAAATTCTAAAAATTAAAAAACATCGTCCAGGCTTCATTTCAAGACGAAACGGGTCAGCACGTGCCGAATAATAGAGAGGAAAAAAAAATTTCCTTCCAATCCGTTCGAACCCGACCCGAGTTAGAAAATTCAAAAATAAATGCAAACAAATTTTAAAAATTAAAAAACATCATCCAGGCTTCATTACAAGATGAAACGGGTCAGGACAGGCCGAAAAATAGAGAGGAAAAAAAAATTTCCTTCCCTTCCGTTCGAACCCGACCCGAGTTAGAAAATTCAAAAATAAATGCAAAGAAATTCTAAAAATTAAAAAACATCGTCCAGGCTTCATTTCAAGACGAAACGGGTCAGGACGTGCCGAATAATAGAAAGGAAAAAAAAATTTCCTTCCAATCCGTTCGAACCCGACCCGAGTTAGAAAATTCAAAAATAAATGCAAAATAATTTTAAAAATTAAAAAACATCATCCAGGCTTCATTTCAAGAAGAAACGGGTCAGGACAGGCCTAAAAATAGAGAGGAAAAAAAAAATTCCTTCTTATCCATTCGAACCCGACCCGAGTTAGAAAATTCAAAAACAAATGCAAAAAAATTCTAAAAATTAAAAAACATCATCCAGGTTTCATTTCAAGATGAAACGGGTCAGGACGGGCCGAATAATAAAAATTAAAAAACATCATCCAGGCTTCATTTCATGAAGAAACGGGTCAGGACAGGCCGAAAAATAGAGAGGAAAAAAAAATTTCCTTCCGATCTGTTCGAACCCGACCCGAGTTAGAAAATTCAAAAATAAATGCAAAAAAATTCTAAAAATTAAAAAACATCATCCAGGATTCATTTCATGAAGAAACGGGTCAGGACAGGCCGAAAAATAGAGAGGAAAAAAAATTTTCCTTCCTATCCGTTCGAACCCGACCCGAGTTAGAAAATTCAAAAATAAATGCTAAAAAATTCTAAAAAATTAAGAAACATCATCCAGGCTTCATTTCAAGACGAAACGGGTCAGGACGGGCCGAATAATAGAGAGGAAAAAAAAATTTCCTTCCTATCCGTTCGAACCCGACCCGAGTTAGAAAATTCAAAAATAAAAGCAAAAAAATTCTAAAAATTAAAAAACATCATCCAGGATTCATTTCATGAAGAAACGGGTCAGGACAGGCCGAAAAACAGAGAGGAAAAAAAAATTTCCTTCCTATCCGTTCGAACCCGACCCGAGTTAGAAAATTCAAAAATAAATGCAAAAAAATTCTAAAAATTAAAAAACATCATCCAGGCTTCATTTCATGAAGAAACGGGTCAGGACTGGCCGAAAAATAGAGAGGAAAAAAAATTTTCCTTCCTATCCGTTCGAACCCGACCCGAGTTGGAAAATTCAAAAATAAATGCAAAAAAATTCTAAAAATTAAGAAACATCATCCAGGCTTCATTTCAAGACGAAACGGGTCAGGACGGGCCGAATAATAGAGAGGAAAAAAAAATTTCCTTCCTATCCGTTCGAACCCGACCCGAGTTAGAAAATTCAAAAACAAATGCAAAAAAATTCTAAAAATTAAAAAACATCATCCAGGCTTCATTACAAGATGAAACGGGTCAGGACAGGCCGGAAAAGAGAGTGGAAAAAAAAATTTCCTTCCCATCCGTTCGAACCCGACCCGGGTTAGAAAATTCAAAAATAAATGCAAAAAAATTCGAAAAATTAAAAAACAACATCCAGGCTTCATTTCAAGAAGAAACGGGTCAGGACAGGTCGAAAAATAGAGTGGAAAAAAAATTTTCCTTCCAATCCGTTCGAACCCGACCCGAGTTTGGAAATTCAAAAACAAATGCAAAAAAATTCTAAAAATTAAAAAACATCATCCAGGCTTCATTACAAGATGCAACGGGTCAGGACAGGCCGAAAAATAGAGAGGAAAAAAAAATTTCCTTCCTATCCGTTCGAACCCGACCCGAGTTAGAAAATTCAAAAACAAATGCAAAAAAATTCTAAAAATTAAAAAACATCATCCAGGCTTCATTACAAGATGAAACGGGTCAGCACAGGCCGAAAAAGAGAGAGGAAAAAAAAATTTCCTTCCCATCCGTTCGAACCCGACCCGGGTTAGAAAATTCAAAAATAAATGCAAAAAAATTCTAAAAATTAAAAAACATCATCCAGGCTTCATTTCAAGAAGAAACGGGTCAGGACAGGCCGAAAAATAGAGAGGAAAAAAAAATTTTCCTTCCAATCCGTTCGAACCCGACCCGAGTTAGAAAATTCAAAAACAAATGCAAAAAAATTCTAAAAATTAAGAAACATCATCCAGGCTTCATTTCAAGACGAAACGGCTCAGGACGGGCCGAATAATAGAGAGGAAAAAAAATTTTCCTTCCTATCCGTTCGAACCCGACCCGAGTTAGAAAATTCAAAAATAAATGCTAAAAAATTCTAAAAAATTAAGAAACATCATCCAGGCTTCATTTCAAGACGAAACGGGTCAGGACGGGCCGAATAATAGAGAGGAAAAAAAAATTTCCTTCCTATCCGTTCGAACCCGACCCGAGTTAGAAAATTCAAAAATAAATGCAAAAAAATTCTAAAAATTAAAAAACATCATCCAGGATTCATTTCATGAAGAAACGGGTCAGGACAGGCCGAAAAACAGAGAGGAAAAAAAAATTTCCTTCCTATCCGTTCGAACCCGACCCGAGTTAGAAAATTCAAAAATAAATGCAAAAAAATTCTAAAAATTAAAAAACATCATCCAGGCTTCATTTCATGAAGAAACGGGTCAGGACTGGCCGAAAAATAGAGAGGAAAAAAAATTTTCCTTCCTATCCGTTCGAACCCGACCCGAGTTAGAAAATTCAAAAATAAATGCAAAAAAATTCTAAAAATTAAGAAACATCATCCAGGCTTCATTTCAAGACGAAACGGGTCAGGACGGGCCGAATAATAGAGAGGAAAAAAAAATTTCCTTCCTATCCGTTCGAACCCGACCCGAGTTAGAAAATTAAAAAACAAATGCAAAAAAATTCTAAAAATTAAAAAACATCATCCAGGCTTCATTACAAGATGAAACGGGTCAGGACAGGCCGGAAAAGAGAGTGGAAAAAAAAATTTCCTTCCCATCCGTTCGAACCCGACCCGGGTTAGAAAATTCAAAAATAAATGCAAAAAAATTCGAAAAATTAAAAAACAACATCCAGGCTTCATTTCAAGAAGAAACGGGTCAGGACAGGTCGAAAAATAGAGTGGAAAAAAAATTTTCCTTCCAATCCGTTCGAACCCGACCCGAGTTTGGAAATTCAAAAACAAATGCAAAAAAATTCTAAAAATTAAAAAACATCATCCAGGCTTCATTACAAGATGCAACGGGTCAGGACAGGCCGAAAAATAGAGAGGAAAAAAAAATTTCCTTCCTATCCGTTCGAACCCGACCCGAGTTAGAAAATTCAAAAACAAATGCAAAAAAATTCTAAAAATTAAAAAACATCATCCAGGCTTCATTACAAGATGAAACGGGTCAGGACAGGCCGAAAAAGAGAGAGGAAAAAAAAATTTCCTTCCCATCCGTTCGAACCCGACCCGGGTTAGAAAATTCAAAAATAAATGCAAAAAAATTCTAAAAATTAAAAAACATCATCCAGGCTTCATTTCAAGAAGAAACGGGTCAGGACAGGCCGAAAAATAGAGAGGAAAAAAAAATTTTCCTTCCAATCCGTTCGAACCCGACCCGAGTTAGAAAATTCAAAAACAAATGCAAAAAAATTCTAAAAATTAAGAAACATCATCCAGGCTTCATTTCAAGACGAAACGGCTCAGGACGGGCCGAATAATAGAGAGGAAAAAAAATTTTCCTTCCTATCCGTTCGAACCCGACCCGAGTTAGAAAATTCAAAAATAAATGCTAAAAAATTCTAAAAAATTAAGAAACATCATCCAGGCTTCATTTCAAGACGAAACGGGTCAGGACGGGCCGAATAATAGAGAGGAAAAAAAAATTTCCTTCCTATCCGTTCGAACCCGACCCGAGTTAGAAAATTCAAAAATAAATGCAAAAAAATTCTAAAAATTAAAAAACATCATCCAGGATTCATTTCATGAAGAAACGGGTCAGGACAGGCCGAAAAACAGAGAGGAAAAAAAAATTTCCTTCCTATCCGTTCGAACCCGACCCGAGTTAGAAAATTCAAAAATAAATGCAAAAAAATTCTAAAAATTAAAAAACATCATCCAGGCTTCATTTCATGAAGAAACGGGTCAGGACTGGCCGAAAAATAGAGAGGAAAAAAAATTTTCCTTCCTATCCGTTCGAACCCGACCCGAGTTAGAAAATTCAAAAATAAATGCAAAAAAATTCTAAAAATTAAGAAACATCATCCAGGCTTCATTTCAAGACGAAACGGGTCAGGACGGGCCGAATAATAGAGAGGAAAAAAAAATTTCCTTCCTATCCGTTCGAACCCGACCCGAGTTAGAAAATTAAAAAACAAATGCAAAAAAATTCTAAAAATTAAAAAACATCATCCAGGCTTCATTACAAGATGAAACGGGTCAGGACAGGCCGGAAAAGAGAGTGGAAAAAAAAATTTCCTTCCCATCCGTTCGAACCCGACCCGGGTTAGAAAATTCAAAAATAAATGCAAAAAAATTCGAAAAATTAAAAAACAACATCCAGGCTTCATTTCAAGAAGAAACGGGTCAGGACAGGTCGAAAAATAGAGAGGAAAAAAAAATTTTCCTTCCAATCCGTTCGAACCCGACCCGAGTTTGAAAATTCAAAAACAAATGCAAAAAAATTCTAAAAATTAAAAAACATCATCCAGGCTTCATTACAAGATGCAACGGGTCAGGACAGGCCGAAAAATAGAGAGGAAAAAAAAATTTCCTTCCTATCCGTTCGAACCCGACCCGAGTTAGAAAATTCAAAAACAAATGGAAAAAAATTCTAAAAATTAAAAAACATCGTCCAGGCTTCATTACAAGATGAAACGGGTCAGGACAGGCCGAAAAAGAGAGAGGAAAAAAAAATTTCCTTCCCATCCGTTCGAACCCGACCCGGGTTAGAAAATTCAAAAATAAATGCAAAAAAATTCTAAAAATTAAAAAACATCATCCAGGCTTCATTTCAAGAAGAAACGGGTCAGGACAGGCCGAAAAATAGAGAGGAAAAAAAAAATTTTCCTTCCAATCCGTTCGAACCCGACCCGAGTTAGAAAATTCAAAAACAAATGCAAAAAAATTCTAAAAATTAAGAAACATCATCCAGGCTTCATTTCAAGACGAAACGGCTCAGGACGGGCCGAATAATAGAGAGGAAAAAAAAATTTCCTTCCTATCCGTTCGAACCCGACCCGAGTTAGAAAATTCAAAAACAAATGCAAAAAAATTCTAAAAATTAAAAAACATCATCCAGACTTCATTACAAGATGAAACGGGTCAGGACAGGCCGAAAAATAGAGAGGAAAAAAATATTCCTTCCCATCCGTTCGAACCCGACCCGAGTTAGAAAATTCAAAAATAAATGCAAAAAAATTCTAAAAATTAAAAAACATCGTCCAGGCTTCATTTCAAGACGAAACGGGTCAGGACGGGCCGAATAATAGAGAGGAAAAAAAAATTTCCTTCCTATCCGTTCGAACCCGACCCGAGTTAGAAAATTGAAAAATAAATGCAAAAAAATTCTAAAAATTAAAAAACATCCACCAGGCTTAATTTCAAGAAGAAACGGGTCAGGACAGGCCGGAAAATAAAGAGGAAAAAAAAATTTCCTTTCTATCCGTTCGAACCCGACCCGAGTTAGAAAATTCAAAAATAAATGCAAAAAAATTCTAAAAATTAAAAAACATCATCCAGGCTTCATTTCAAGACGAAACGGGTCAGGTCGGGCCGAATAATAGAGAGGAAAAAAAAATTTCCTTCCTATCCGTTCGAACCCGACCCGAGTTAGAAAATTCAAAAATAAATGCAAAAAAATTCTAAAAATTAAGAAACATCATCCAGGCTTCATTTCAAGACGAAACGGGTCAGGTCGGGCCGAATAATAGAGAGGAAAAAAAAATTTCCTTCCTATCCATTCGAACCCGACCCGAGTTAGAAAATTCAAAAACAAATGCAAAAAAATTCTAAAAATTAAAAAACATCATCCAGGCTTTATTTCAAGACGAAAACGGGTCAGGACAGGCCGAAAAATAGAGAGGAAAAAAAAATTTCCTTCCTACCCGTTTGAACCCGACCTGAGTTAGAAAATTCAAAAATAAATGCAAAAAAATTCTAAAAATTAATAAACATCCACCAGGCTTCATTTCAAGAAGAAACGGGTCAGGACAGGCCGAAAAATAGAGAGGAAAAAAAAATTTCCTTCCTATCCGTTCGAACCCGACCCGAGTTAGAAAATTGAAAAATAAATGCAAAAAAATTCTAAAAATTAAAAAACATCATCCAGGCTTCATTTCATGAAGAAACGGGTCAGGACAGGCCGAAAAATAGAGAGGAAAAAAAATTTTCCTTCCTATCCGTTCGAACCCGACCCGAGTTAGAAAATTCAAAAATAAATGCAAAAAAATTCTAAAAATTAAGAAACATCATCCAGGCTTCATTTCAAGACGAAACGGGTCAGGACGGGCCGAAAAATAGAGAGGAAAAAAAAATTTCCTTCCTATCCGTTCGAACCCGACCCGAGTTAGAAAATTCAAAAACAAATGCAAAAAAATTCTAAAAATTAAAAAACATCATCCAGGCTTCATTACAAGATGAAACGGGTCAGGACAGGCCGAAAAAGAGAGAGGAAAAAAAAATTTCCTTCCCATCCGTTCGAACCCGACCCGGGTTAGAAAATTCAAAAATAAATGCAAAAAAATTCTAAAAATTAAAAAACATCATCCAGGCTTCATTTCAAGAAGAAACGGGTCAGGACAGGCCGAAAAATAGAGAGGAAAAAAAAATTTTCCTTCCAATCCGTTCGAACCCGACCCGAGTTAGAAAATTCAAAAACAAATGCAAAAAAATTCTAAAAATTAAGAAACATCATCCAGGCTTCATTTCAAGACGAAACGGCTCAGGACGGGCCGAATAATAGAGAGGAAAAAAAAATTTCCTTCCTATCCGTTCGAACCCGACCCGAGTTAGAAAATTGAAAAATAAATGCAAAAAAATTCTAAAAATTAAAAAACATCCACCAGGCTTCATTTCAAGTAGAAACGGGTCAGGACAGGCCGGAAAATAAAGAGGAAAAAAAAATTTCCTTTCTATCCGTTCGAACCCGACCCGAGTTAGAAAATTCAAAAATAAATGCAAAAAAATTCTAAAAATTAAAAAACATCATCCAGGCTTCATTTCAAGACGAAACGGGTCAGGTCGGGCCGAATAATAGAGAGGAAAAAAAAATTTCCTTCCTATCCGTTCGAACCCGACCCGAGTTAGAAAATTCAAAAATAAATGCAAAAAAATTCTAAAAATTAAGAAACATCATCCAGGCTTCATTTCAAGACGAAACGGGTCAGGTCGGGCCGAATAATAGAGAGGAAAAAAAAAATTTCCTTCCTATCCATTCGAACCCGACCCGAGTTAGAAAATTCAAAAACAAATGCAAAAAAATTCTAAAAATTAAAAAACATCATCCAGGCTTTATTTCAAGACGAAAACGGGTCAGGACAGGCCGAAAAATAGAGAGGAAAAAAAAATTTCCTTCCTACCCGTTTGAACCCGACCTGAGTTAGAAAATTCAAAAATAAATGCAAAAAAATTCTAAAAATTAATAAACATCCACCAGGCTTCATTTCAAGAAGAAACGGGTCAGGACAGGCCGAAAAATAGAGAGGAAAAAAAAATTTCCTTCCTATCCGTTCGAACCCGACCCGAGTTAGAAAATTCAAAAATAAATGCAAAAAAATTCTAAAAATTAAAAAACATCATCCAGGCTTCATTTCATGAAGAAACGGGTCAGGACAGGCCGAAAAATAGAGAGGAAAAAAAATTTTCCTTCCTATCCGTTCGAACCCGACCCGAGTTAGAAAATTCAAAAATAAATGCAAAAAAATTCTAAAAATTAAGAAACATCATCCAGGCTTCATTTCAAGACGAAACGGGTCAGGACGGGCCGAATAATAGAGAGGAAAAAAAAATTTCCTTCCTATCCGTTCGAACCCGACCCGAGTTAGAAAATTCAAAAACAAATGCAAAAAAAATCTAAAAATTAAAAAACATCATCCAGGCTTCATTACATAATGAAACGGGTCAGGACAGGCCGATAAAGACAGAGGAAAAAAAAATTTCCTTTCCATCCGTTCGAACCCGACCCGGGTTAGAAAATTCAAAAATAAATGCAAAAAAATTCTAAAAATTAAAAAACATCATCCAGGATTCATTACAAGATGAAACGGGTCAGGACAGGCCGAAAAATAGAGAGGAAAAAAATATTCCTTCCCATCCGTTCGAACCCGACCCGAGTTAGAAAATTCAAAAATAAATGCAAAAAAATTCTAAAAATTAAAAAACGTCGTCCAGGCTTCATTTCAAGACGAAACGGGTCAGCACGTGCCGAATAATAGAGAGGAAAAAAAAATTTCCTTCCAATCCGTTCGAACCCGACCCGAGTTAGAAAATTCAAAAATAAATGCAAAAAAATTTTAAAAATTAAAAAACATCATCCAGGCTTCATTTCGAGAAGAAACGGGTCAGGACGGGCCGAATAATAGAGAGGAAAAAAAAATTTCCTTCCCATCCGTTCGAACCCGACCCGAGTTAGAAAATTCAAAAATAAATGCAAAAAAATTCTAAAAATTAAAAAACATCCACCAGGCTTCATTTCAAGAAGAAACGGGTCAGGACAGGCCGGAAAATAGAAAGGAAAAAAAAATTTCCTTCCTATCCGTTCGAACCCGACCCGAGTTAGAAAATTCAAAAATAAATGCAAAAAAATTCTAAAAATTAAAAAACATCATCCAGGCTTCATTTCAAGACGAAACGGGTCAGGTCGGGACGAATAATAGAGAGGAAAAAAAAATTTCCTTCCTATCCGTTCGAACCCGACAGGAGTTAGAAAATTCAAAAATAAATGCAAAAAAATTCTAAAAATTAAGAAACATCATCAACGCTTCATTTCAAGACGAATAGGGTCAGGTCGGGCCAAAAAATAGAGAGGAAAAAAAAATTTTCCTTCCAATCCGTTCGAACCCGACCCGAGTTAGAAAATTCAAAAACAAATGTAAAAAAATTCTAAAAATTAAAAAACATCATCCAGGCTTCATTTCAAGAAGAAACGGGTCAGGACGGGCCGAGTAATAGAACGACAAAAAAATTTCCTTCCTATCCGTTCGAACCCGACCCGACTTAGAAAATTCAAAAACAAATGCAAAAAAATTCTAAGAATTAAAAAACATCATCTAGGCTTCATTTCAAGACGAAACGGGTCAGGACGGGCCGAATAATAGAGAGGAAAAAAAAATTTCCTTCCTATCCGTTCGAACCCGACCCGAGTTAGAAAATTCAAAAATAAATGCAAAAAAATTCTAAAAATTAAAAAACATCATCCAGGCTTCATTTCATGAAGAAACGGGTCAGGACAGGCCGAAAAATAGAGAGGAAAAAAAATTTTCCTTCCTATCCGTTCGAACCCGACCCGAGTTAGAAAATTCAAAAATAAATGCAAAAAAATTCTAAAAATTAAGAAACATCATCCAGGCTTCATTTCAAGACGAAACGGGTCAGGACGGGCCGAATAATAGAGAGGAAAAAAAAATTTCCTTCCTACCCGTTTGAACCCGACCTGAGTTAGAAAATTCAAAAATAAATGCAAAAAAATTCTAAAAATTAATAAACATCCACCAGGCTTCATTTCAAGAAGAAACGGGTCAGGACAGGCCGAAAAATAGAGAGGAAAAAAAAATTTCCTTCCTATCCGTTCGAACCCGACCCGAGTTAGAAAATTCAAAAATAAATGCAAAAAAATTCTAAAAATTAAAAAACATCATCCAGGCTTCATTTCATGAAGAAACGGGTCAGGACAGGCCGAAAAATAGAGAGGAAAAAAAATTTTCCTTCCTATCCGTTCGAACCCGACCCGAGTTAGAAAATTCAAAAATAAATGCAAAAAAATTCTAAAAATTAAGAAACATCATCCAGGCTTCATTTCAAGACAAAACGGGTCAGGACGGGCCGAATAATAGAGAGGAAAAAAAAATTTCCTTCCTATCCGTTCGAACCCGACCCGAGTTAGAAAATTCAAAAACAAATGCAAAAAAAATCTAAAAATTAAAAAACATCATCCAGGCTTCATTACATAATGAAACGGGTCAGGACAGGCCGATAAAGACAGAGGAAAAAAAAATTTCCTTTCCATCCGTTCGAACCCGACCCGGGTTAGAAAATTCA
The DNA here is from genome assembly GCF_932294415.1 of Quercus robur. Lineage (NCBI taxonomy): Eukaryota > Viridiplantae > Streptophyta > Magnoliopsida > Fagales > Fagaceae > Quercus > Quercus robur. The sequence goes on along the minus strand of NC_065540.1, from coordinate 30,582,301 downwards.
AAAATAAATGCAAAAAAATTCTAAAAATTAAAAAACATCATCCAGGCTTCATTACAAGATGAAACGGGTCAGGACAGGCCGAAAAATAGAGAGGAAAAAAATTTTCCTTCCCATCCGTTCGAACCCGACCCGAGTTAGAAAATTCAAAAATAAATGCAAAAAAATTCTAAAAATTAAAAAACGTCGTCCAGGCTTCATTTCAAGACGAAACGGGTCAGCACGTGCCGAATAATAGAGAGGAAAAAAAAATTTCCTTCCAATCCGTTCGAACCCGACCCGAGTTAGAAAGTTCAAAAATAAATGCAAAAAAATTTTAAAAATTAAAAAACATCATCCAGGCTTCATTTCGAGAAGAAACGGGTCAGGACGGGCCGAATAATAGAGAGGAAAAAAAAATTTCCTTCCCATCCGTTCGAACCCGACCCGAGTTAGAAAATTCAAAAATAAATGCAAAAAAATTCTAAAAATTAAAAAACATCCACCAGGCTTCATTTCAAGAAGAAACGGGTCAGGACAGGCCGGAAAATAGAGAGGAAAAAAAAATTTCCTTCCTATCCGTTCGAACCCGACCCGAGTTAGAAAATTCAAAAATAAATGCAAAAAAATTCTAAAAATTAAAAAACATCATCCAGGCTTCATTTCAAGACGAAACGGGTCAGGTCGGGACGAATAATAGAGAGGAAAAAAAAATTTCCTTCCTATCCGTTCGAACCCGACAGGAGTTAGAAAATTCAAAAATAAATGCAAAAAAATTCTAAAAATTAAGAAACATCATCAACGCTTCATTTCAAGACGAAAAGGGTCAGGTCGGGCCGAAAAATAGAGAGGAAAAAAAAATTTTCCTTCCAATCCGTTCGAACCCGACCCGAGTTAGAAAATTCAAAAACAAATGTAAAAAAATTCTAAAAATTAAAAAACATCATCCAGGCTTCATTTCAAGAAGAAACGGGTCAGGACGGGCCGAGTAATAGAACGACAAAAAAATTTCCTTCCTATCCGTTCGAACCCGACCCGACTTAGAAAATTCAAAAACAAATGCAAAAAAATTCTAAGAATTAAAAAACATCATCTAGGCTTCATTTCAAGACGAAACGGGTCAGGACGGGCCGAATAATAGAGAGGAAAAAAAAATTTCCTTCCTATCCGTTCGAACCCGACCCGAGTTAGAAAATTCAAAAATAAATGCAAAAAAATTCTAAAAATTAAAAAACATCATCCAGGCTTCATTTCAAGACGAAACGGCTCAGGACGGGCCGAATAATAGAGAGGAAAAAAAAATTTCCTTCCTATCCGTTCGAACCCGACCCGAGTTAGAAAATTCAAAAATAAATGCAAAAAAATTCTAAAAATTAAAAAACATCAACCAGGCTTCATTTCATGAAGAAACGGGTCAGGACAGGCCGAAAAATAGAGAGGAAAAAAAAATTTTCTTCCTATCCGTTCGAACCCGACCCGAGTTAGAAAATTCAAAAATAAATGCAAAAAAATTCTAAAAATTAAAAAACATCATCCAGGCTTCATTTCATGAAGAAACGGATCAGGACAGGCCGAAAAATAGAGAGGAAAAAAAATTTTCCTTCCTATCCGTTCGAACCCGACCCGAGTTAGAAAATTCAAAAATAAATGCAAAAAAATTCTAAAAATTAAAAAACATCATCCAGGCTTCATTTCATGAAGAAACGGGTCAGGACAGGCCGAAAAATAGAGAGGAAAAAAAAATTTCCTTCCTATCCGTTCGAACCCGACCCGAGTTAGAAAATTCAAAAATAAATGCAAAAAAATTCTAAAAATTAAAAAACATCATCCAGGCTTCATTTCATGAAGAAACGGGTCAGGACAGGCCGAAAAATAGAGAGGAAAAAAAATTTTCCTTCCTATCCGTACGAACCCGACCGAGTTAGAAAATTCAAAAATAAATGCAAAAAAATTCTAAAAATTAAGAAACATCAACCAGGCTTCATTTCAAGACGAAACGGGTCAGGACGGGCCGAATAATAGAGAGGAAAAAAAAATTTCCTTCCTATCCGTTCGAACCCGACCCGAGTTAGAAAATTCAAAAACAAATGCAAAAAAAATTCTAAAAATTAAAAAACATCATCCAGGCTTCATTACAAGATCAAACGGGTCAGGACAGGCCGAAAAAGAGAGGGGAAAAAAAAATTTCCTTCCCATCCGTTCGAACCCGACCCGGGTTAGAAAATTCAAAAATAAATGCAAAAAAATTCTAAAAATTAAAAAACATCATCCAGGCTTCATTTCAAGAAGAAACGGGTCAGGACAGGCCGAAAAATAGAGAGTAAAAAAAAATTTTCCTTCCAATCCGTTCGAACCCGACCCGAGTTTGAAAATTCAAAAACAAATGCAAAAAAATTCTAAAAATTAAAAAACATCATCCAGGCTTCATTACAAGATGCAACGGGTCAGGACAAGCCGAAAAATAGAGAGGAAAAAAAAAATTCCTTCCTATCCGTTCGAACCCGACCCGAGTTAGAAAATTCAAAAACAAATGCAAAAAAATTCTAAAAATTAAAAAACATCATCCAGGCTTCATTTCAAGATGAAACGGGTCAGGACGGGCCGAATAATAGAACGAAAAAAAAATTTCCTTCCTATCCGTTCGAACCCGACCCGAGTTAGAAAATTAAAAAACAAATGCAAAAAAATTCTAAGAATTAAAAAACATCATCTTGGCTTCATTTCAAGACGAAACGGGTCAGGTCGGGCCGAATAATAGAGAGGAAAAAAAAATTTCCTTCCTATCCGTTCGAACCCGACCCGAGTTAGAAAATTCAAAAATAAACGCAAAAAAATTCTAAAAATTAAAAAACATCATCCAGGCTTCATTTCATGAAGAAACGGGTCAGGACAGGCCGAAAAATAGAGAGGAAAAAAAAATTTCCTTCCTATCCGTTCGAACCCGACCCGAGTTAGAAAATTCAAAAATAAATGCAAAAAAATTCTAAAAATTAAAAAACATCATCCAGGCTTCATTTCATGAAGAAACGGGTCAGGACAGGCCGAAAAATAAAGAGGAAAAAAATTTTTCCTTCCTATCCGTTCGAACCCGTCCCGAGTTAGAAAATTAAAAAATAAATGCAAAAAAATTCTAAAAATTAAGAAACATCATCCAGGCTTCATTTCAAGACGAAACGGGTCAGGACAGACCGAAAAATAGAGAGGAAAAAAAAATTTCCTTCCTATCCGTTCGAACCCGACCCGAGTTAGAAAATTCAAAAATAAATGCAAAAAAATTCTAAAAATTAAAAAACATCATCCAGGCTTCATTTCATGAAGAAACGGGTCAGGACAGACCGAAAAATAGAGAGGAAAAAAAAATTTCCTTCCTATCCGTTCGAACCCGACCCGAGTTAGAAAATTCAAAAATAAATGCAAAAAAATTCTAAAAGTTAAAAAACATCATCCAGGCTTCATTTCATGAAGAAACAGGTCAGGACAGGCCGAAAAATAGAGAGGAAAAAAAATTTTCCTTCCTATCCGTTCGAACCCGACCCGAGTTAGAAAATTCAAAAATAAATGCAAAAAAATTCTAAAAATTAAAAAACATCATCCAGGCTTCATTTCAAGATGAAACGGGTCAGGACGGGCCGAATAATAAAAATTAAAAAACATCATCCAGGCTTCATTTCATGAAGAAACGGGTCAGGACAGGCCGAAAAATAGAGAGGAAAAAAAAATTTCCTTCCCATCCGTTCGAACCCGACCCGAGTTAGAAAATTCAAAAATAAATGCAAAAAAATTCTAAGAATTAAAAAACATCATCCAGGCTTCATTTCAAGACGAAACGGGTCAGGACGGGAGGAATAATAGAGAGGAAAAAACAATTTCCTTCCTATCCGTTCGAACCCGACCCGAGTTAGAAAATTCAAAAACAAATGCAAAAAAATTCTAAAAATTAAGAAACATCATCAGGGCTTCATTACAAGATGAAACGGGTCAGGACAGGCCGAAAAATAGAGAGGAAAAAAAAATTTCCTTCCTATACGTTCGAACCCGACCCGAGTTAGAAAATTCAAAAAACAAATGCAAAAAAATTCTAAAAGTTAAAAAACACCATCCAGGCTTCATTTCAAGACGACACGGGTCAGGACAGGCCAAAAAATAGAGAGGAAAAAAAAATTTCCTTCCTATCCGTTCGAACCCGACCCGAGTTAGAAAATTCAAAAACAAATACAAAAAAATTCTAAAAATTAAAAAACATCAACCAGGCTTCATTTCAAGACGAAACGGGTCAGGACGGGCCGAATAATAGAGAGGAAAAAAAAATTTCCTTCCTATCCGTTCGAACCCGACCCAATTTAGAAAATTCAAAAACAAATGCAAAAAAAATTCTAAGAATTAAAAAACATCATCCAGGCTTCATTTCAAGACGAAACGAGTCAGGACGGGCCGAATAATAGAGAGGAAAAAAAAATTTCCTTCCCATCCGTTCAATCCCGACCCGAGTTAGAAAATTCAAAAATAAATGCAAAAAAATTCTAAGAATTAAAAAACATCATCCAGGCTTTATTTCAAGACGAAACGGGTCAGGACGGGCTGAATAATAGAGAGGAAAAAAAAATTTCCTTCCTAACCGTTCGAACCCGACCTGAGTTCGAAAATTCAAAAATAAATGCAAAAAAATTCTAAAAATTAAAAAACATCATCCAGGCTTCATTTCAAGAAGAAACGGGTCAGGACAGGCCGAAAAATAGAGAGGAAAAAAAAATTTCCTTCCTATCCCGTTCGAACCCGACCTGAGTTAGAAAATTAAAAAACAAATACAAAAAATTTCTAAAATTAAAAAACATCGTCCAGGCTTCATTTCAAGACGAAACGGGTCAGGACGGGCCGAATAATAGAGGGGAAAAAAAATTTTCCTTCTTATCCGTTCGAACCCGACCCGAGTTAGAAAATTCAAAAACAAATGCAAAAAAATTCTAAAAATTAAAAAACATCATCCAGGCTTCATTACAAGATGAAACGGGTCAGGACAGGCCGAAAAATAGAGAGGAAAAAAAAAATTTCCTTCCAATCCTTTCGAACCCGACCCGAGTTAGAAAATTCAAAAATAAATGCAAAAAAATTCTAAAAATTAAAAAACATCATCCGGGCTTCATTTCAAGACGAAACGGGTCAGGACGGGCCGAATAATAGAGAGGAAAAAAAAATTTCCTTCCTATCCGTTGGAACCCGGCCCGAGTTAGAAAATTCAAAAATAAATGCAAAAAAATTCTAAAAATTAAAAAACATCATCCAGGCTTCATTTCAAGAAGAAACGGGTCAGGACAGACCGAAAAATTGATAGGAAAGAAAAATTTCCTTCCTATCCGTTCGAACCCGACCCGAGTTAGAAAATTCAAAAATAAATGCAAAAAAATTCTAAAAATTAAAAAACATCATCCAGGCTTCATTACAAGATGAAACGGGTCAGGGCAGGCCAAGAAATAGAGAGGAAAAAAATTTTCCTTCCCATCCGTTCGAACCCGACCCGAGTTAGAAAATTCAAAAATAAATGCAAAAAAATTCTAAAAATTAAGAAACCTCGTCCAGGCTTTATTTTAAGACAAAACAGGTCAGGACGGGCCGAATAATACAGAGGAAAAAAAAATTTCCTTCCTATCCGTTCGAACCCGACCCGAGTTAGAAAATTCAAAAACAAATGTAAAAAAATTCTAAAAATGAAGAAATATCATCCAGGCTTCATTACAAGATGAAACGGGTCAGGACGGGCCAAAAAATAGAGAGGAAAAAAAAATTTTCTTCCTATCCGTTCGAACCCGACCCTAGTTAGAAAATTCAAAAACAAATGCAAAAAAATTAAAAAAATTAAAAAACATCATCCAGGCTTCATTACAAGATGAAACGGGTCAGGACAGGCCAAAAAATAGAGAGGAAAAAAAATTTCCTTCCCATCCGTTCGAACCCGACCCGAGTTAGAAAATTCAAAAATAAATGCAAAAAAATTCTAAAAATTAAGAAACATCATCCAGGCTTCATTACAAGACGACACGGGTCAGGACAGGCCGAAAAATAGAGAGGAAAAAAAAATTTCCTTCCCATCCGTTCAAACCCGACCCGAGTTAGAAAATTCAAAAACAAACGCAAAAAAATTCTAAAAATTAAAAAACACCATCCAGGCTTCATTTCAAGACGACACGGGTCAGGACAGGCCGAAAAATAGAGAGGAAAAAAAAATTTCCTTCCCATCCGTTCAATCCCGACCCGAGTTAGAAAATTCAAAAATAAATGCAAAAAAATTCTAAAAATTAAGAAACATCGTCCAGGCTTAATTTCAAGACAAAACAGGTCAGGACGGGCCGAATAATACAGAGGAAAAAAAAATTTCCTTCCTATCCGTTCGAACCCGACCCGAGTTAGAAATTCAAAAACAAATGTAAAAAAATTCTAAAAATTAAGAAACATCATCCAGGCTTCATTACAAGATGAAACGGGTCAGGACAGGCCAAAAAATAGAGAGGAAAAAAAAATTTCCTTCCTATCCGTTCGAACCCGACCCGAGTTAGAAAATTCAAAAACAAATGCAAAAAAATTATAAAAATTAAAAAACATCATCCAGGCTTCATTACAAGATGAAACGGGTCAGGACAGGCCAAAAAATAGAGAGGAAAAAAAAATTTCCTTCCCATCCGTTCGAACCCGACCCGAGTTAGAAATTCAAAAATAAATGCAAAAAAATTCTAAAAATTAAGAAACCTCGTCCAGGCTTCATTTCAAGACAAAACAGGTCAGGACGGGCCGAATAATACAGAGGAAAAAAAAAATTTCCTTCCTATCCGTTCGAACCCGACCCGAGTTAGAAAATTCAAAAACAAATGCAAAAAAATTCTAAAAATTAAAAAACATCATCCAGGCTTCTTTACAAGATGAAACGGGTCAGGACAGGCCAAAAAATATAGAGGAAAAAAAAATTTTCTTCCCATCCGTTCGAACCCGACCCGAGTTAGAAAATTCAAAAATAAATGCAAAAAAATTCTAAAAATTAAGAAACATCGTCCAAGCTTCATTTCAAGACAAAACAGGTCAGGACGGGCCGAATAATACAGAGGAAAAAAAAATTTCCTTCCTATCCGTACGAACCCGACCCGAGTTAGAAAATTCAAAAACAAATGCAAAAAAATTCTAAAAATTAAGAAACATCATCCAGGCTTCATTACAAGATGAAACGGGTCAGGACAGGCCAAAAAATAGAGAGGAAAAAAAAATTTCCTTCCTATCCGTTCGAACCCGACCCGAGTTAGAAAATTCAAAAACAAATGCAAAAAAATTCTAAAAGTTAAAAAACACCATCCAGGCTTCGTTTCAAGACGACACGGGTCAGGACAGGCCGAAAAAGAGAGAGGAAAAAAAAAATTTCCTTCCCATCCGTTCGAACCCGACCCGAGTTAGAAAATTCAAAAAGAAATGCAAAAAAATTCTAAGAATTAAAAAACATCATCCAGGCTTCATTTCAAGACGAAACGGGTCAGGACGGGCCGAAAAATAGAGAGGAAAAAAAAATTTCCTTCCTATCCGTTCGAACCCGACCCGAGTTAGAAAATTAAAAAACAAATGCAAAAAAATTCTAAAAATTAAGAAACATCATCCAGGCTTTATTTCAAAACAAAACAGGTCAGGACGGGCCGAATAATACAGAGGAAAAAAAAATTTCCTTCCTATCCGTTCGAACCCGACCCGAGTTAGAAAATTCAAAAACAAATGCAAAAAAATTCTAAAAATTAAAAAACATCATCCAGGCTTCATTACAAGATGAAACGGGTCAGGACAGGCCGAAAAATAGAGAGGAAAAAAAATTTCCTTCCCATCCGTTCGAATCCGACCCGAGTTAGAAAATTCAAAAATAAATGCAAAAAAATTCTAAAAATTAAAAAACATCATCCAGGCTTCATTTCAAGACGAAACGGGTCAGGACGGGCCGAATAATAGAGAGGAAAAAAAAATTTCCTTCCTATCCGTTCAAACCCGACCCGAGTTAGAAAATTCAAAAATAAATGCAAAAAAATTCTTAAAATTAAAAAACATCATCCAGACTTCATTTCACGATGAAACGGGTCGGGACAGGCCGAAAAATAGAGAGGAAAAAAAAAATTTCTTTGCTATCCGTTCGAACCCGACCCGAGTTAGAAAATTCAAAAATAAATGCAAAAAAATTCTTAAAATTAAAAAACATCATCCAGGCTTCATTACAAGATGAAACAGGTCCGGACAGGCCGAATAATAGAGAGGAAAAAAAAATTTCCTTCCCATCCGTTCAATCCCGACCCGAGTTAGAAAATTCAAAAACAAATGCAAAAAAATTATAAAAATTCAAAGACATCATCCAGGCTTCATTACAAGATGAAACGGGTCAGGACAGGTCGAAAAATAGAGAGGAAAAAAAAATTTCCTTCCTATCCGTTCGAACCCGACCGGAGTTAGAAAATTCAAAAACAAATGCAAAAAAATTCTAAAAGTTAAAAAAACACCATCCAGGCTTCATTTCAAGACGACACGGGTCAGGACAGGCCGAAAAAGAGAGAGGAAAAAAAAATTTCCTTCCCATCCGTTCGAACCCGACCCGAGTTAGAAAATTCAAAAATAAATGCAAAAAAATTCTAAGAATTAAAAAACATCATCCAGGCTTCATTTCAAGACGAAACGGGTCAGGACGGGCCGAATAATAGAGAGGAAAAAATAATTTCCTTCCTATCCGTTCGAACCCGACCCGAGTTAGAAAATTCAAAAACAAATGCAAAAAAATTCTAAAAATTAAGAAACATCATCCAGGCTTCATTACAAGATGAAACGGGTCAGGACAGGCCGAAAAATAGAGAGGAAAAAAAAATTTCCTTCCTATCCGTTCGAACCCGACCCGAGTTAGAAAATTCAAAAATAAATGCAAAAAAATTCTTAAAATTAAAAAACATCATCCAGGCTTCATTACAAGATGAAACAGGTCCGGACAGGCCGAATAATAGAGAGGAAAAAAAAATTTCCTTCCCATCCGTTCAATCCCGACCCGAGTTAGAAAATTCAAAAATAAATGCAAAAAAAGTCTAAGAATTAAAAAACATCATCCAGGCTTCATTTCAAGACGAAACGGGTCAGGACGGGCCGAATAATAGAGAGGAAAAAAAAATTTCCTTCCTATCTGATCGAACCCGACCCGAGTTAGAAAATTCAAAAATAAATGCAAAAAAATTCTTAAAATTAAAAAACATCATCCAGGCTTCATTACAAGAAGAAACGGGTCCGGACAGGCCGAAGAATAGAGTGGAAAAAAAAATTTCCTTCCCATCCGTTCGAACCCGTCCCGTGTTAGAAAATTCAAAAATAAATGCAAAAAAATTCTAAAAATTAAAAAACATCGTCCAGGCTTCATTTCAAGACGAAACGGGTCAGGACGGGCCGAATAATAGAGAGGAAAAAAAAATTTCCTTCCTATCCGTTGGAACCCGACTCGAGCTAGAAAATTCAAAAACAAATGCAAAAAAATTCTAAAAATTAAGAAACATCATCCAGGCTTCATTACAAGATGAAACGGGTCAGGACAGGTCGAAAAATAGAGAGGAAAAAAAAATTTCCTTCCTATCCGTTCGAACCCGACCGGAGTTAGAAAATTCAAAAACAAATGCAAAAAAATTCTAAAAGTTAAAAAACACCATCCAGGCTTCATTTCAAGACGACACGGGTCAGGACAGGCCGAAAAAGAGAGAGGAAAAAAAAATTTCCTTCCCATCCGTTCGAACCCGACCCGAGTTAGAAAATTCAAAAATAAATGCAAAAAAATTCTAAGAATTAAAAAACATCATCCAGGCTTCATTTCAAGACGAAACGGGTCAGGACGGGCCGAATAATAGAGAGGAAAAAATAATTTCCTTCCTATCCGTTCGAACCCGACCCGAGTTAGAAAATTCAAAAATAAATGCAAAAAAATTCTTAAAATTAAAAAACATCATCCAGGCTTCATTACAAGATGAAACAGGTCCGGACAGGCCGAATAATAGAGAGGAAAAAAAAATTTCCTTCCTATCCGTTCAATCCCGACCCGATTTAGAAAATTCAAAAATAAATGCAAAAAAATTCTAAGAATTAAAAAACATCATCCAGGCTTCATTTCAAGACGAAACGAGTCAGGACGGGCCGAATAATAGAGAGGAAAAAAAAATTTCCTTCCTATCCGTTCGAACCCGACCCGATTTAGAAAATTCAAAAACAAATGCAAAAAAATTCTAAGAATTAAAAAACATCATCCAGGCTTCATTTCAAGACGAAACGAGTCAGGACGGGCCGAATAATAGAGAGGAAAAAAAAATTTCCTTCCTATCCGTTCAATCCCGACCCGATTTAGAAAATTCAAAAATAAATGCAAAAAAATTCTAAGAATTAAAAAACATCATCCAGGCTTCATTTCAAGACGAAACGGGTCAGGACGGGCCGAATAATAGAGAGGAAAAAAAAATTTCCTTTCTATCCGTTCGAACCCGACCCGAGTTAGATAATTCAAAAATAAATGCAAAAAAATTCTAAAAATTAAGAAACATCAACCAGGCTTCATTTCAAGACGAAACAGGTCAGGACGGGCCGAATAATAGAGAGGAAAAAAAAATTTCCTTCCTATCCGTTCGAACCCGACCCGAGTTAGAAAATTCAAAAATAAAAGCAAAAAAATTCTAAAAATTAAGAAACATCGTCCAGGCTTCATTTCAAGACAAAACAGGTCAGGACGGGCCGAATAATACAGAGGAAAAAAAAGTTCCTTCCTATCCGTTCGAACCCGACCCGAGCTAGAAAATTCAAAAACAAATGCAAAAAAATTCTAAAAATTAAGAAACATCATCCAGGCTTCATTACAAGATGAAACGGGTCAGGACAGGTCGAAAAATAGAGAGGAAAAAAAAATTTCCTTCCTATCCGTTCGAACCCTACCGGAGTTAGAAAATTCAAAAACAAATGCAAAAAAATTCTAAAAGTTAAAAAACACCATCCAGGCTTCATTTCAAGACGACACGGGTCAGGACAGGCCGAAAAAGAGAGAGGAAAAAAAAATTTCCTTCCCATCCGTTCGAACCCGACCCGAGTTAGAAAATTCAAAAATAAATGCAAAAAAATTCTAAGAATTAAAAAACATCATCCAGGCTTCATTTCAAGACGAAACGGGTCAGGACGGGCCGAATAATAGAGAGGAAAAAATAATTTCCTTCCTATCCGTTCGAACCCGACCCGAGTTAGAAAATTCAAAAACAAATGCAAAAAAATTCTAAAAATTAAGAAACATCATCCAGGCTTCATTACAAGATGAAACGGGTCAGGACAGGCCGAAAAATAGAGAGGAAAAAAAAATTTCCTTCCTATCCGTTCGAACCCGACCCGAGTTAGAAAATTCAAAAATAAATGCAAAAAAATTCTTAAAATTAAAAAACATCATCCAGGCTTCATTAGAAGATGAAACAGGTCCGGACAGGCCGAATAATAGAGAGGAAAAAAAAATTTCCTTCCCATCCGTTCAATCCCGACCCGAGTTAGAAAATTCAAAAATAAATGCAAAAAAATTCTAAGAATTAAAAAACATCATCCAGGCTTCATTTCAAGACGAAACGGGTCAGGACGGGCCGAATAATAGAGAGGAAAAAAAAATTTCCTTCCTATCTGATCGAACCCGACCCGAGTTAGAAAATTCAAAAATAAATGCAAAAAAATTCTTAAAATTAAAAAACATCATCCAGGCTTCATTACAAGAAGAAACGGGTCCGGACAGGCCGAAAAATAGAGTGGAAAAAAAAATTTCCTTCCCATCCGTTCGAACCCGTCCCGAGTTAGAAAATTCAAAAATAAATGCAAAAAAATTCTAAAAATTAAAAAACATCGTCCAGGCTTCAGTTCAAGACGAAACGGGTCAGGACGGGCCGAATAATAGAGAGGAAAAAAAAATTTCCTTCCTATCCGTTCGAACCCGACCCGAGTTAGAAAATTCAAAAATAAATGCAAAAAAATTCTAAAAATTAAAAAACATCATCCAGGCTTCATTTCAAGAAGAAACGGGTCAGGACAGGCCGAAAAATAGAGAGGAAAAAAAAATTTCCTTCCTATCCGTTCGAACCCGACCCGAGTTAGAAAATTCAAAAACAAATACAAAAAAATTCTAAAAATTAAAAAACATCATCCAGGCTTCATTTCAAGACGAAACGGGTCAGGACGGGCCGAATAATAGAGAGGAAAAAAAAATTTCCTTCCTATCCGTTCGAACCCGACCCGATTTAGAAAATTCAAAAACAAATGCAAAAAAATTCTAAGAATTAAAAAACATCATCCAGGCTTCATTTCAAGACTAAACGAGTCAGGACGGGCCGAATAATAGAGAGGAAAAAAAAATTTCCTTCCTATCCGTTCAATCCCGACCCGAGTTAGAAAATTCAAAAATAAATGCAAAAAAATTCTAAGAATTAAAAAACATCATCCAGGCTTCATTTGAAGACGAAACGGGTCAGGACGGGCCGAATAATAGAGAGGAAATAAACATTTCCTTCCTATCCGTTCGAACCCGACCCGAGTTAGATAATTCAAAAATAAATGCAAAAAAATTCTAAAAATTAAGAAACATCAACCAGGCTTCATTTCAAGACGAAACAAGTCAGGACGGGCCGAATAATAGATAGGAAAAAAAAATTTCCTTCCTATCCGTTCGAACCCGACCTGAGTTAGAAAATTCAAAAATAAAAGCAAAAAAATTCTAAAAATTAAGAAACATCGTCCAGGCTTCATTTCAAGACAAAACAGGTCAGGACGGGCCGAATAATAGAGAGGAAAAAAAAATTTCCTTCCTATCCGATCGAACCTGACCCGAGTTAGAAAATTCAAAAATAAATGCAAAAAAATTCTTAAAATTAAAAAACATCATCCAGGCTTCATTACAAGATGAAACGGGTCCGAACAGGCCAAAAAATAGAGTGGAAAAAAAAATTTCCTTCCCATCCGTTCGAACCCGTCCCGTGTTAGAAAATTCAAAAATAAATGCAAAAAAATTCTAAAAATTAAAAAACATCGTCCAGGCTTCATTTCAAGACGAAACGGGTCAGGACGGGCCGAATAATAGAGAGGAAAAAAAAATTTCCTTCCTATCCGTTCGAACCCGACCCGAGTTAGAAAATTCAAAAATAAATGCAAAAAAATTCTAAAAATTAAAAAACATCATCCAGGCTTCATTTCAAGAACAAACGGGTCAGGACAGGTCGAAAAAAAGAGAGGAAAAAAAAATTTCCTTCCTATCCGTTCGAACCCGACCCGAGTTAGAAAATTCAAAAACAAATACAAAAAAATTCTAAAAATTAAAAAACATCATCCAGGCTTCATTTCAAGACGAAACGGGTCAGGACGGGCCGAATAATAGAGAGGAAAAAAAAATTTCCTTCCTATCCGTTCGAACCCGACCCGATTTAGAAAATTCAAAAACAAATGCAAAAAAATTCTAAGAATTAAAAAACATCATCCAGGCTTCATTTCAAGACGAAACGAGTCAGGACGGGCCGAATAATAGAGAGGAAAAAAAAATTTCCTTCCTATCCGTTCAATCCCGACCCGATTTAGAAAATTCAAAAATAAATGCAAAAAAATTCTAAGAATTAAAAAACATCATCCAGGCTTCATTTCAAGACGAAACGGGTCAGGACGGGCCGAATAATAGAGAGGAAAAAAAAATTTCCTTTCTATCCGTTCGAACCCGACCCGAGTTAGATAATTCAAAAATAAATGCAAAAAAATTCTAAAAATTAAGAAACATCAACCAGGCTTCATTTCAAGACGAAACAGGTCAGGACGGGCCTAATAATAGAGAGGAAAAAAAAATTTCCTTCCTATCCGTTCGAACCCGACCCGAGTTAGAAAATTCAAAAATAAAAGCAAAAAAATTCTAAAAATTAAGAAACATCGTCCAGGCTTCATTTCAAGACGAAACGGGTCAGGACGGGCCGAATAATAGAGAGGAAAAAAAAATTTCCTTCCTATCCGTTGGAACCCGACCCGAGATAGAAAATTCAAAAACAAATGCAAAAAAATTCTAAAAATTAAGAAACATCATCCAGGCTTCATTACAAGATGAAACGGGTCAGGACAGGTCGAAAAATAGAGAGGAAAAAAAAATTTCCTTCCTATCCGTTCGAACCCGACCGGAGTTAGAAAATTCAAAAACAAATGCAAAAAAATTCTAAAAGTTAAAAAACACCATCCAGGCTTCAGTTCAAGACGACACGGGTCAGGACAGGCCGAAAAAGAGAGAGGAAAAAAAAATTTCCTTCCCATCCGTTCGAACCCGACCCGAGTTAGAAAATTCAAAAATAAATGCAAAAAAATTCTAAGAATTAAAAAACATCATCCAGGCTTCATTTCAAGACGAAACGGGTCAGGACGGGCCGAATAATAGAGAGGAAAAAATAATTTCCTTCCTATCCGTTCGAACCCGACCCGAGTTAGAAAATTCAAAAACAAATGCAAAAAAATTCTAAAAATTAAGAAACATCATCCAGGCTTCATTACAAGATGAAACGGGTCAGGACAGGCCGAAAAATAGAGAGGAAAAAAAAATTTCCTTCCTATCCGTTCGAACCCGACCCGAGTTAGAAAATTCAAAAATAAATGCAAAAAAATTCTTAAAATTAAAAAACATCATCCAGGCTTCATTACAAGATGAAACAGGTCCGGACAGGCCGAATAATAGAGAGGAAAAAAAAATTTCCTTCCCATCCGTTCCATCCCGACCCGAGTTAGAAAATTCAAAAATAAATGCAAAAAAATTCTAAGAATTAAAAAACATCATCCAGGCTTCATTTCAAGACGAAACGGGTCAGGACGGGCCGAATAATAGAGAGGAAAAAAAAATTTCCTTCCTATATGATCGAACCCGACCCGAGTTAGAAAATTCAAAAATAAATGCAAAAAAATTCTTAAAATTAAAAAACATCATCCAGGCTTCATTAGAAGATGAAACGGGTCCGGACAGGCCGAAAAATAGAGTGGAAAAAAAAATTTCCTTCCCATCCGTTCGAACCCGTCCCGTGTTAGAAAATTCAAAAATAAATGCAAAAAAATTCTAAAAATTAAAAAACATCGTCCAGGCTTCATTTCAAGATGAAACGGGTCAGGACGGGCCGAATAATAGAGAGGAAAAAAAAATTTCCTTCCTATCCGTTCGAACCCGACCCGAGTTAGAAAATTCAAAAACAAATGCAAAAAAATTCTAAAAATTAAGAAACATCATCCAGGCTTCATTACAAGATGAAACGGGTCAGGACAGGTCGAAAAATAGAGAGGAAAAAAAAATTTCCTTCCTATCCGTTCGAACCCGACCGGAGTTAGAAAATTCAAAAACAAATGCAAAAAAATTCTAAAAGTTAAAAAACACCATCCAGGCTTCATTTCAAGACGACACGGGTCAGGACAGGCCGAAAAAGAGAGAGGAAAAAAAAATTTCCTTCCCATCCGTTCGAACCCGACCCGAGTTAGAAAATTCAAAAATAAATGCAAAAAAATTCTAAGAATTAAAAAACATCATCCAGGCTTCATTTCAAGACGAAACGGGTCAGGACGGGCCGAATAATAGAGAGGAAAAAAAAATTTCCTTCCTATCCGTTCGAACCCGACCCGAGTTAGAAAATTCAAAAATAAATGCAAAAAAATTCTAAAAATTAAAAAACATCATCCAGGCTTCATTTCAAGAAGAAACGGGTCAGGACAGGCCGAAAAATAGAGAGGAAAAAAAAATTTCCTTCCTATCCGTTCGAACCCGACCCGAGTTAGAAAATTCAAAAACAAATACAAAAAAATTCTAAAAATTAAAAAACATCATCCAGGCTTCATTTCAAGACGAAACGGGTCAGGACGGGCCGAATAATAGAGAGGAAAAAAAAATTTCCTTCCTATCCGTTCGAACCCGACCCGATTTAGAAAATTCAAAAACAAATGCAAAAAAATTCTAAGAATTAAAAAACATCATCCAGGCTTCATTTCAAGACGAAACGAGTCAGGACGGGCCGAATAATAGAGAGGAAAAAAAAATTTCCTTCCTATCCGTTCGAACCCGACCCGAGTTAGAAGATTCAAAAATAAATGCAAAAAAATTCTAAGAATTAAAAAACATCATCCAGGCTTCATTTCAAGACGAAACGGGTCAGGACGGGCCGAATAATAGAGAGGAAAAAAAAATTTTCTTCCTATCCGTTCGAACCCGACCCGAGTTAGAAAATTCAAAAATAAATGCAAAAAAATTCTAAAAATTAAAAAACATCATCCAGGCTTCATTTCAAGAAGAAACGGGTCAGGACAGGCCGAAAAATAGAGAGGAAAAAAAAATTTCCTTCCTATCCGTTTGAACCCGACCCGAGTTAGAAAATTAAAAAACAAATACAAAAAAATTCTAAAAATTAAAAAACATCGTCCAGGCTTCATTTCAAGACGAAACGGGTCAGGACGAGCCGAATAATAGAGGGGAAAAAAAATTTGCCTTCCTATCCGTTCGAACCAGACCCGATTTAGAAAATTCAAAAACAAATGCAAAAAAATTCTAAGAATTAAAAAACATCATCCAGGCTTCATTTCAAGACGAAACGGGTCAGGACGGGCCGAATAATAGAGAGGAAAAAAAAATTTCCTTCCCATCCGTTCAATCCCGACCCGAGTTAGAAAATTCAAAAATAAATGCAAAAAAATTCTTAAAATTAAAAAACATCATCCAGGCTTCATTTCAAGAAGAAACGGGTCAGGACAGGCCGAAAAATAGAGAGGAAAAAAAAAATTTCCTTGCTATCCGTTCGAACCCGACCCGAGTTAGAAAATTCAAAAACAAATGCAAAAAAATTCTAAAAATTAAAAAACATCATCCAGGCTTCATTACAAGATGAAACGGGTCAGGACAGGCCGAAAAATAGAGTGGCCGTTCGAACCCGACCCGAGTTAGATAATTCAAAAATAAATGCAAAAAAATTCTAAAAATTAAAAAACAACGTCCAGGCTTCATTTCAAGACGAAACGGGTCAGGACGGACCGAATAATAGATAGGAAAAAAAAATTTCCTTTCTATCCGTTCGAACCCGACCCGAGTTAGAAAATTCAAAAATAAATGCAAAAAAATTCTAAAAATTAAAAAACATCATCCAGGCTTCATTTCAAGAAGAAACGGGTCAGGACAGACCGAAAAATAGAGAGGAAAAAAAAATTTCCTTCCTATCCGTTCGAACCCGACACGAGTTAGAAAATTCAAAAACAAATACGAAAAAATTCTAAAAATTAAAAAATATCATCCAGGCTTCATTTCAAGACGAAACGGGTCAGGACGGGCCGAATAATAGAGAGGAAAAAAAAATTTCCTTCCTATCCGTTCGAACCCGACCCGAGTTAGAAAATTCAAAAACAAATGCAAAAAAATTCTAAAAATTAAGAAACATCATCCAGGCTTCATTACAAGATGAAACGGGTCAGGACCGGCCGAAAAATAGAGAGGAAAAAAAAATTTCCTTCCTATCCGTTCGAACCCGACCCGAGTTAGAAAATTCAAAAACAAATACAAAAAAATTCTAAAAGTTAAAAAACACCATCCAGGCTTCATTTCAAGACGACACGGGTCAGGACAGGCCGAAAAATAGAGAGGAAAAAAAAATTTCCTTCCCATCCGTCCGAACCCGACCCGAGTTAGAAAATTCAAAAATAAATGCAATAAAATTCTAAGAATTAAAAAACATCATCCAGGCTTCATTTCAAGACGAAACGGGTCAGGACGGGCCGAATAATAGAGAGGAAAAAAAAATTTCCTTCCTATCCGTTCGAACCCGACCCGAGTTAGAAAATTCAAAAACAAGTGCAAAAAAATTCTAAAAATTAAAAAACATCGTCCAGGCTTCATTACAAGATGAAACGGGTCAGGACAGACCGAAAAATAGAGAGGAAAAAAAAATTTCCTTCCTATCCGTTCGAACCCGACCCGAGTTAGAAAATTCAAAAACAAATGCAAAAAAATTCTAAAAATTAAAAAACATCATCCAGGCTGCATTACAAGATGAAACGGGTCAGGACAGGCCGAAAAATAGAGAGGAAAAAAAAAATTTCCTTCCCATCCGTTCGAACCCGACCCGAGTTAGAAAATTCAAAAACAAATACAAAAAATTCTAAAAATTAAAAAACATCATCCAGGCTTCATTTCAAGGCGAAACGGGTCAGGACGGGCCGAATAATAGAGAGGAAAAAAAAATTTCCTTCCTATCCGTTCGAACCCGACCCGATTTAGAAAATTCAAAAACAAATGCAAAAAAATTCTAAGAATTAAAAAACATCATCCAGGCTTCATTTCAAGAAGAAACGGGTCAGAACAGGCCGAAAAATAGAGAGGAAAAAAAATTTCCTTCCTATCCGTTCGAACCCGACCCGAGTTAGAAAATTCAAAAACAAATACAAAAAAATTCTAAAAATTAAAAAACATCATCCAGGCTTCATTTCAAGACGAAACGGGTCAGGACGGGCCGAATAATAGAGAGGAAAAAAAAATTTCCTTCCTATCCGTTCGAACCCGACCCGATTTAGAATATTCAAAAACAAATGCAAAAAAATTCTAAGAATTAAAAAACATCATCCAGGCTTCATTTCAAGACGAAACGAGTCAGGACGGGCCGAATAATAGAGAGGAAAAAAAAATTTCCTTCCCATCCGTTCAATCCCGACCCGAGTTAGAAAATTCAAAAATAAATGCAAAAAAATTCTAAAAATTAAAAAACATCATCCAGGCTTCATTTCAAGACGAAATGGGTCAGGACGGGCCGAATAATAGAGAGGAAAAAAAAATTTCCTTCCTATCCGTTCGAACCCGACCCGACTTAATGCAAAAAAATTCTAAAAATTAAAAAACATCGTCCAGGCTTCATTTCAAGACGAAACGGGTCAAGACGGGCCGAATAATAGAGAGGAAAAAAAAATTTCCTTCCTATCCGTTCGAACCCGACCCGAGTTAGAAAATTCAAAAACAAATGCAAAAAAATTCTAAAAATTAAAAAACATCATCCAGGCTTCATTTCAAGAAGAAACGGGTCAGGACAGGCCGAAAAATAGAGAGGAAAAAAAAATTTCCTCCCTATCCGTTCGAACCCGACCCGAGTTAGAAAATTCAAAAACAAATACAAAAAAATTCTAAAAATTAAAAAACATCATCCAGGCTTCATTTCAAGACGAAACGGGTCAGGACGGGCCGAATAATAGAGAGGAAAAAAAAATTTCCTTCCTATCCGTTCGAACCCGACCCGATTTAGAAAATTCAAAAACAAATGCAAAAAAATTCTAAGAATTAAAAAACATCATCCAGGCTTCATTTCAAGACGAAACGAGTCAGGACGGGCCGAATAATAGAGAGGAAAAAAAAATTTCCTTCCCATCCGTTCAATCCCGACCCGAGTTAGAAGATTCAAAAATAAATGCAAAAAAATTCTAAGAATTAAAAAACATCATCCAGGCTTCATTTCAAGACGAAACGGGTCAGGACGGGCCGAATGATAGAGAGGAAAAAAAAATTTCCTTCCTATCCGTTCGAACCCGGCCCGAGTTAGAAAATTCAAAAATAAATGCAAAAAAATTCTAAAAATTAAAAAACATCATCCAGGCTTCATTTCAAGAAGAAACGGGTCAGGACAGGCCGAAAAATAGAGAGGAAAAAAAAATTTCCTTCCTATCCGTTTCAACCCGACCCGAGTTAGAAAATTAAAAAACAAATACAAAAAAATTCTAAAAATTAAAAAACATCGTCCAGGCTTCATTTCAAGACGAAACGGGTCAGGACGAGCCGAATAATAGAGGGGAAAAAAAATTTGCCTTCCTATCCGTTCGAACCAGACCCGATTTAGAAAATTCAAAAACAAATGCAAAAAAATTCTAAGAATTAAAAAACATCATCCAGGCTTCATTTCAAGACGAAACGGGTCAGGACGGGCCGAATAATAGAGAGGAAAAAAAAATTTCCTTCCCATCCGTTCAATCCCGACCCGAGTTAGAAAATTCAAAAATAAATGCAAAAAAATTCTTAAAATTAAAAAACATCATCCAGGCTTCATTTCAAGAAGAAACGGGTCAGGACAGGCCGAAAAATAGAGAGGAAAAAAAAAATTTCCTTGCTATCCGTTCGAACCCGACCCGAGTTAGAAAATTCAAAAACAAATGCAAAAAAATTCTAAAAATTAAAAAACATCATCCAGGCTTCATTCCAAGATGAAACGGGTCAGGACAGGCCGAAAAATAGAGTGAAAAAAAAATTTCCTTCCTATCCGTTCGAACCCGACCCGAGTTAGAAAATTCAAAAATAAATGCAAAAAAATTCTAAAAATTAAAAAACAACGTCCAGGCTTCATTTCAAGACGAAACGGGTCAGGACGGACCGAATAATAGATAGTAAAAAAAAATTTCCTTTCTATCCGTTCGAACCCGACCCGAGTTAGAAAATTAAAAAATAAATGCAAAAAAATTCTAAAAATTAAAAAACATCATCCAGGCTTCATTTCAAGAAGAAACGGGTCAGGACAGACCGAAAAATAGAGAGGAAAAAAAAATTTCCTTCCTATCCGTTCGAACCCGACACGAGTTAGAAAATTCAAAAACAAATACGAAAAAATTCTAAAAATTAAAAAACATCATCCAGGCTTCATTTCAAGACGAAACGGGTCAGGACGGGCCGAATAATAGAGAGGAAAAAAAAATTTCCTTCCTATCCGTTCGAACCCGACCCGAGTTAGATAATTCAAAAACAAATGCAAAAAAATTCTAAAAATTAAGAAACATCATCCAGGCTTCATTACAAGATGAAACGGGTCAGGACCGGCCGAAAAATAGAGAGGAAAAAAAAATTTCCTTCCTATCCGTTAGAACCCGACCCGAGTTAGAAAATTCAAAAACAAATACAAAAAAATTCTAAAAGTTAAAAAACACCATCCAGGCTTCATTTCAAGACGACACGGGTCAGGACAGGCCGAAAAATAGAGAGGAAAAAAAAATTTCCTTCCCATCCGTCCGAACCCGACCCGAGTTAGAAAATTCAAAAATAAATGCAATAAAATTCTAAGAATTAAAAAACATCATCCAGGCTTCATTTCAAGACGAAACGGGTCAGGACGGGCCGAATAATAGAGAGGAAAAAAAAATTTCCTTCCTATCCGTTCGAACCCGACCCGAGTTAGAAAATTCAAAAACAAGTGCAAAAAAATTCTAAAAATTAAAAAACATCGTCCAGGCTTCATTACAAGATGAAACGGGTCAGGACAGACCGAAAAATAGAGAGGAAAAAAAAATTTCCTTCCTATCCGTTCGAACCCGACCCGAGTTAGAAAATTCAAAAACAAATGCAAAAAAATTCTAAAAATTAAAAAACATCATCCAGGCTGCATTACAAGATGAAACGGGTCAGGACAGGCCGAAAAATAGAGAGGAAAAAAAAAATTTCCTTCCCATCCGTTCGAACCCGACCCGAGTTAGAAAATTCAAAAACAAATGCAAAAAAATTCTAAAAATTAAAAAACATCATCCAGGCTGCATTATAAGATGAAACGGGTCAGGACAGGCCGAAAAATAGAGAGGAAAAAAAAAATTTCCTTCCCATCCGTTCGAACCCGACCCGAGTTAGAAAATTCAAAAACAAATACAAAAAATTCTAAAAATTAAAAAACATCATCCAGGCTTCATTTCAAGGCGAAACGGGTCAGGACGGGCCGAATAATAGAGAGGAAAAAAAAAATTCCTTCCTATCCGTTCGAACCCGACCCGATTTAGAAAATTCAAAAACAAATGCAAAAAAATTCTAAGAATTAAAAAACATCATCCAGGCTTCATTTCAAGAAGAAACGGGTCAGAACAGGCCGAAAAATAGAGAGGAAAAAAAAATTTCCTTCCTATCCGTTCGAACCCGACCCGAGTCAGAAAATTCAAAAACAAATACAAAAAAATTCTAAAAATTAAAAAACATCATCCAGGCTTCATTTCAAGACGAAACGGGTCAGGACGGGCCGAATAATAGAGAGGAAAAAAAAATTTCCTTCCTATCCGTTCGAACCCGACCCGATTTAGAAAATTCAAAAACAAATGCAAAAAAATTCTAAGAATTAAAAAACATCATCCAGGCTTCATTTCAAGACGAAACGAGTCAGGACGGGCCGAATAATAGAGAGGAAAAAAAAATTTCCTTCCCATCCGTTCAATCCCGACCCGAGTTAGAAGATTCAAAAATAAATGCAAAAAAATTCTAAGAATTAAAAAACATCATCCAGGCTTCATTTCAAGACGAAATGGGTCAGGACGGGCCGAATAATAGAGAGGAAAAAAAAATTTCCTTCCTATCCGTTCGAACCCGACCCGACTTAATGCAAAAAAATTCTAAAAATTAAAAAACATCGTCCAGGCTTCATTTCAAGACGAAACGGGTCAAGACGGGCCGAATAATAGAGAGGAAAAAAAAATTTCCTTCCTATCCGTTCGAACCCGACCCGAGTTAGAAAATTCAAAAATAAATGCAAAAAAATTCTAAAAATTAAAAAATATCATCCAGGCTTCATTTCAAGAAGAAACGGGTCAGGACAGGCCGAAAAATAGAGAGGAAAAAAAAATTTCCTCCCTATCCGTTCGAACCCGACCCGAGTTAGAAAATTCAAAAACAAATACAAAAAAATTCTAAAAATTAAAAAACATCATCCAGGCTTCATTTCAAGACGAAACGGGTCAGGACGGGCCGAATAATAGAGAGGAAAAAAAAATTTCCTTCCTATCCGTTCGAACCCGACCCGATTTAGAAAATTCAAAAACAAATGCAAAAAAATTCTAAGAATTAAAAAACATCATCCAGGCTTCATTTCAAGACGAAACGAGTCAGGACGGGCCGAATAATAGAGAGGAAAAAAAAATTTCCTTCCCATCCGTTCAATCCCGACCCGAGTTAGAAGATTCAAAAATAAATGCAAAAAAATTCTAAGAATTAAAAAACATCATCCAGGCTTCATTTCAAGACGAAACGGGTCAGGACGGGCCGAATGATAGAGAGGAAAAAAAAATTTCCTTCCTATCCGTTCGAACCCGGCCCGAGTTAGAAAATTCAAAAATAAATGCAAAAAAATTCTAAAAATTAAAAAACATCATCCAGGCTTCATTTCAAGAAGAAACGGGTCAGGACAGGCCGAAAAATAGAGAGGAAAAAAAAATTTCCTTCCTATCCGTTTGAACCCGACCCGAGTTAGAAAATTAAAAAACAAATACAAAAAAATTCTAAAAATTAAAAAACATCGTCCAGGCTTCATTTCAAGACGAAACGGGTCAGGACGAGCCGAATAATAGAGGGGAAAAAAAATTTGCCTTCCTATCCGTTCGAACCAGACCCGATTTAGAAAATTCAAAAACAAATGCAAAAAAATTCTAAGAATTAAAAAACATCATCCAGGCTTCATTTCAAGACGAAACGGGTCAGGACGGGCCGAATAATAGAGAGGAAAAAAAAATTTCCTTCCCATCCGTTCAATCCCGACCCGAGTTAGAAAATTCAAAAATAAATGCAAAAAAATTCTTAAAATTAAAAAACATCATCCAGGCTTCATTTCAAGAAGAAACGGGTCAGGACAGGCCGAAAAATAGAGAGGAAAAAAAAAATTTCCTTGCTATCCGTTCGAACCCGACCCGAGTTAGAAAATTCAAAAACAAATGCAAAAAAATTCTAAAAATTAAAAAACATCATCCAGGCTTCATTCCAAGATGAAACGGGTCAGGACAGGCCGAAAAATAGAGTGAAAAAAAAATTTCCTTCCTATCCGTTCGAACCCGACCCGAGTTAGAAAATTCAAAAATAAATGCAAAAAAATTCTAAAAATTAAAAAACAACGTCCAGGCTTCATTTCAAGACGAAACGGGTCAGGACGGACCGAATAATAGATAGGAAAAAAAAATTTCCTTTCTATCCGTTCGAACCCGACCCGAGTTAGAAAATTAAAAAATAAATGCAAAAAAATTCTAAAAATTAAAAAACATCATCCAGGCTTCATTTCAAGAAGAAACGGGTCAGGACAGACCGAAAAATAGAGAGGAAAAAAAAATTTCCTTCCTATCCGTTCGAACCCGACACGAGTTAGAAAATTCAAAAACAAATACGAAAAAATTCTAAAAATTAAAAAACATCATCCAGGCTTCATTTCAAGACGAAACGGGTCAGGACGGGCCGAATAATAGAGAGGAAAAAAAAATTTCCTTCCTATCCGTTCGAACCCGACCCGAGTTAGATAATTCAAAAACAAATGCAAAAAAATTCTAAAAATTAAGAAACATCATCCAGGCTTCATTACAAGATGAAACGGGTCAGGACCGGCCGAAAAATAGAGAGGAAAAAAAAATTTCCTTCCTATCCGTTAGAACCCGACCCGAGTTAGAAAATTCAAAAACAAATACAAAAAAATTCTAAAAGTTAAAAAACACCATCCAGGCTTCATTTCAAGACGACACGGGTCAGGACAGGCCGAAAAATAGAGAGGAAAAAAAAATTTCCTTCCCATCCGTCCGAACCCGACCCGAGTTAGAAAATTCAAAAATAAATGCAATAAAATTCTAAGAATTAAAAAACATCATCCAGGCTTCATTTCAAGACGAAACGGGTCAGGACGGGCCGAATAATAGAGAGGAAAAAAAAATTTCCTTCCTATCCGTTCGAACCCGACCCGAGTTAGAAAATTCAAAAACAAGTGCAAAAAAATTCTAAAAATTAAAAAACATCGTCCAGGCTTCATTACAAGATGAAACGGGTCAGGACAGACCGAAAAATAGAGAGGAAAAAAAAATTTCCTTCCTATCCGTTCGAACCCGACCCGAGTTAGAAAATTCAAAAACAAATGCAAAAAAATTCTAAAAATTAAAAAACATCATCCAGGCTGCATTACAAGATGAAACGGGTCAGGACAGGCCGAAAAATAGAGAGGAAAAAAAAAATTTCCTTCCCATCCGTTCGAACCCGACCCGAGTTAGAAAATTCAAAAACAAATGCAAAAAAATTCTAAAAATTAAAAAACATCATCCAGGCTGCATTACAAGATGAAACGGGTCAGGACAGGCCGAAAAATAGAGAGGAAAAAAAAAATTTCCTTCCCATCCGTTCGAACCCGACCCGAGTTAGAAAATTCAAAAACAAATACAAAAAATTCTAAAAATTAAAAAACATCATCCAGGCTTCATTTCAAGGCGAAACGGGTCAGGACGGGCCGAATAATAGAGAGGAAAAAAAAAATTCCTTCCTATCCGTTCGAACCCGACCCGATTTAGAAAATTCAAAAACAAATGCAAAAAAATTCTAAGAATTAAAAAACATCATCCAGGCTTCATTTCAAGAAGAAACGGGTCAGAACAGGCCGAAAAATAGAGAGGAAAAAAAAATTTCCTTCCTATCCGTTCGAACCCGACCCGAGTCAGAAAATTCAAAAACAAATACAAAAAAATTCTAAAAATTAAAAAACATCATCCAGGCTTCATTTCAAGACGAAACGGGTCAGGACGGGCCGAATAATAGAGAGGAAAAAAAAATTTCCTTCCTATCCGTTCGAACCCGACCCGATTTAGAAAATTCAAAAACAAATGCAAAAAAATTCTAAGAATTAAAAAACATCATCCAGGCTTCATTTCAAGACGAAACGAGTCAGGACGGGCCGAATAATAGAGAGGAAAAAAAAATTTCCTTCCCATCCGTTCAATCCCGACCCGAGTTAGAAAATTCAAAAATAAATGCAAAAAAATTCTAAGAATAAAAAAACATCACCAGGCTTTATTTCAAGACGAAACGGGTCAGGACGGGCCGAACAATAGAGAGGAAAAAAAAATTTCCTTCCTATCCGTTCGAACCCGACCCGAGTTCGAAAATTCAAAAATAAATGCAAAAAAACTCTAAAAATTAAAAAACATCATCCAGGCTTCATTTCAAGAAGAAACGGGTTAGGACAGGCCGAAAAATAGAGAGGAAAAAAAAATTTCCTTCCTATCCGTTCGAACCCGACCCGAGTTAGAAAATTAAAAAACAAATACAAAAAAATTCTAAAAATTAAAAAACATCGTCCAGGCTTCATTTCAAGACGAAACGGGTCAGGACGGGCCGAATAATAGAGGGGAAAAAAAATTTTCCTTCCTATCCGTTCGAACCCGACCCGAGTTAGAAAATTCAAAAACAAATGTAAAAAAATTCTAAAAATTAAAAAACATCATCCAGGCTTCATTACAAGATGTAACGGGTCAGGACAGGCCGAAAAATAGAGAGAAAAAAAATTTCCTTCCCATCCGTTCGAACTCGACCCTAGTTAGAAAATTCAAAAATAAATGCAAAAAAATTCTAAAAATTAAAAAACATCATCCAGGCTTCATTTCAAGACGAAACGGGTCAGGACGGGCCGAATAATAGAGAGGAAAAAAAAATTTCCTTCCTATCCGTTAGAACCCGACCCGAGTTAGAAAATTCAAAAATAAATGCAAAAAAATTCTAAAAATTAAAAAACATCATCCAGGCTTCATTTCAAGAAGAAACGGGTCAGGACAGACCGAAAAATAGAGAGGAAAGAAAAATTTCCTTCCTATCCGTTCGAACCCGACCCGAGTTAGAAAATTCAAAAATAAATGCAAAAAAATTCTAAAAATTAAAAAACATCATCCAGGCTTCATTACAAGATGAAACGGGTCAGGACAGGCCAAAAAATAGAGAGGAAAAAAAATTTTCCTTCCCATCCATTCGAACCCGACCCGAGTTAGAAAATTCAAAAATAAAAGCAAAAAAATTCTAAAAATTAAGAAACATCGTCCAGGCTTCATTTCAAGACAAAACAGGTCAGGACGGGCCGAATAATACAGAGGAAAAAAAAATTTCCTTCCTATCCGTTCGAACCCGACCCGAGTTAGAAAATTCAAAAACAAATGCAAAAAAATTCTAAAAATTAAGAAACATCATCCAGGCTTCATTACAAGATGAAACGGGTCAGGACAGGCCGAAAAATAGAGAGGAAAAAAAAATTTCCTTCCTATCCGTTCGAACCCGACACGAGTTAGAAAATTCAAAAACAAATGCAAAAAAATTCTAAAAATTAAAAAACACCATCCAGGCTTCATTTCAAGACGACACGGGTCAGGACAGGCCGAAAAATAGAGAGGAAAAAAAAATTTCCTTCCCATCCGTTCAAACCCGACCCGAGTTAGAAAATTCAAAAACAAATGCAAAAAAATTCTAAAAATTAAAAAACACCATCCAGGCTTCATTTCAAGACGACACGGGTCAGGACAGGCCGAAAAATAGAGAGGAAAAAAAAATTTCCCTCCCATCCGTTCAATCCCGACCCGAGTTAGAAAATTCAAAAATAAATGCAAAAAAATTCTAAAAATTAAGAAACATCGTCCAGGCTTCATTTCATGAAGAAACGGGTCAGGACAGGCCGAGAAATAAAGAGGAAAAAAAATTTTCCTTCCTATCCGTTCGAACCCGACCCGAGTTAGAAAATTAAAAAACAAATACAAAAAAATTCTAAAAATTAAAAAACATCGTCCAGGCTTCATTTCAAGACGAAACGGGTCAGGACGGGCCGAATAATAGAGAGGAAAAAAAAATTTCCTTCCTATCCGTTCGAACCCGACCCGAGTTAGAAAATTAAAAAACAAATACAAAAAAATTCTAAAAATTAAAAAACATCGTCCAGGCTTCATTTCAAGACGAAACGGGTCAGGACGAGCCGAATAATAGAGGGGAAAAAAAATTTTCCTTCCTATCCGTTCGAACCAGACCCGATTTAGAAAATTCAAAAACAAATGCAAAAAAATTCTAAGAATTAAAAAACATCATCCAGGCTTCATTTCAAGACGAAACGGGTCAGGACGGGCCGAATAATAGAGAGGAAAAAAAAATTTCCTTCCCATCCGTTCAATCCCGACCCGAGTTAGAAAATTCAAAAATAAATGCAAAAAAATTCTAAGAATTAAAAAACATCATCCAGGCTTCATTTCAAGACGAAACGGGTCAGGACGGGCCGAATAATAGATAGGAAAAAAAAATTTCCTTCCTATCCGTTCGAACCCGACCCGAGTTAGATAATTCAAAAATAAATGCAAAAAAATTCTAAAAATTAAGACACATCAACCAGGCTTCATTTCAAGACGAAACAGGTCAGGACGAGCCGAATAATAGAGAGGAAAAAAAAATTTCCTCCCTATCCGTTCGAACCCGACCAGAGTTAGAAAATTCAAAAATAAATGCAAAAAAATTCTTAAAATTAAAAAACATCATCCAGGCTTCATTTCAAGAAGAAACGGGTCAGGACAGGCCGAAAAATAGAGAGGAAAAAAAAAATTTCCTTGCAATCCGTTCGAACCCGACCCGAGTTAGAAAATTCAAAAACAAATGCAAAAAAATTCAAAAAATTAAAAAACATCATCCAGGCTTCATTACAAGATGAAACGGGTCAGGACAGGCCGAAAAATAGAGTGGAAAAAAAATTTCCTTCCTATCCGTTCGAACCCGACCCGAGTTAGAAAATTCAAAAATAAATGCAAAAAAATTCTAAAAATTAAAAAACAACGTCCAGGCTTCATTTCAAGACGAAACGGGTCAGGACGGACCGAATAATAGATAGGAAATAAAAATTTCCTTTCTATCCTTTCGAACCCGACCCGAGTTAGAAAATTCAAAAATAAATGCAAAAAAAATTCTAAAAATTAAAAAACATCATCCAGGCCTCATTTCAAGAAGAAACGGGTCAGGACAGACCGAAAAATAGAGAGGAAAAAAAAATTTCCTTCCTATCCGTTCGAACCCGACCCGAGTTAGAAAATTCAAAAACAAATACGAAAAAATTCTAAAAATTAAAAAACATCATCCAGGCTTCATTTCAAGACGAAACGGGTCAGGACGGGCCGAATAATAGAGAGGAAAAAAAAATTTCCTTCCTATCTGTTCGAACCCGACCCGAGTTAGAAAATTCAAAAACAAATGCAAAAAAATTCTAAAAATTAAGAAACATCATCCAGGCTTCATTACAAGATGAAACGGGTCAGGACCGGCCGAAAAATAGAGAGGAAAAAAAAATTTCCTTCCGATCCGTTCGAACCCGACCCGAGTTAGAAAATTCAAAAACAAATACAAAAAAATTCTAAAAGTTAAAAAACACTATCCAGGCTTCATTTCAAGACGACACGGGTCAGGACAGGCCGAAAAATAGAGAGGAAAAAAAAATTTCCTTCCTATCCGTTCGAACCCGACCCGAGTTAGAAAATTCAAAAATAAATGCAAAAAAATTCTAAGAATTAAAAAACATCATCCAGGCTTCATTTCAAGACGAAACGGGTCAGGACGGGCCGAATAATAGAGAGGAAAAAAAAATTTCCTTCCTATCCGTTCGAACCCGACCCGAGTTAGAAAATTCAAAAACAAGTGCAAAAAAATTCTAAAAATTAAAAAACATCGTCCAGGCTTCATTACAAGATGAAACGGGTCAGGACAGACCGAAAAATAGAGAGGAAAAAAAAATTTCCTTCCTATCCGTTCGAACCCGACCCGAGTTAGAAAATTCAAAAACAAATGCAAAAAAATTCTAAAAATTAAAAAACATCATCCAGGCTTCATTACAAGATGAAACGGGTCAGGACAGGCCAAAAAATAGAGAGGAAAAAAAAAATTTCCTTCCCATCCGTTCGAACCCGACCCGAGTTAGAAAATTCAAAAACAAATACAAAAAAATTCTAAAAATTAAAAAACATCATCCAGGCTTCATTTCAAGACGAAACGGGTCAGGACGGGCCGAATAATAGAGAGGAAAAAAAAATTTCTTTCCTATCCGTTCGAACCCGACCCGATTTAGAAAATTCAAAAACAAATGCAAAAAAATTCTAAGAATTAAAAAACATCATCCAGGCTTCATTTCAAGAAGAAACGGGTCAGGACAGGCCGAAAAATAGAGAGGAAAAAAAAATTTCCTTCCTATCCGTTCGAACCCGACCCGAGTTAGAAAATTCAAAAACAAATACAAAAAAATTCTAAAAATTAAAAAACATCATCCAGGCTTCATTTCAAGACGAAACGGGTCAAGACGGGCCGAATAATAGAGAGGAAAAAAAAATTTCCTTCCTATCCGTTCGAACCCGACCCGATTTAGAAAATTCAAAAACAAATGCAAAAAAATTCTAAGAATTAAAAAACATCATCCAGGCTTCATTTCAAGACGAAACGAGTCAGGACGGGCCGAATAATAGAGAGGAAAAAAAAATTTCCTTCCCATCCGTTCAATCCCGACCCGAGTTAGAAAATTCAAAAATAAATGCAAAAAAATTCTAAGAATTAAAAAACATCATCCAGGCTTTATTTCAAGACGAAACGGGTCAGGACGGGCCGAACAATAGAGAGGAAAAAAAATTTTCCTTCCTATCCGTTCGAACCCGACCCGAGTTCGAAAATTCAAAAATAAATGCAAAAAAATTCTAAAAATTAAAAAACATCATCCAGGCTTCATTACAGGATGTAACGGGTCAGGACAGGCCGAAAAATAGAGAGAAAAAAAATTTCCTTCCCATCCGTTCGAACTCGACCCGAGTTAGAAAATTCAAAAATAAATGCAAAAAAATTCTAAAAATTAAAAAACATCATCCAGGCTTCATTTCAAGACGAAACGGGTCAGGACAGGCCGAATAATAGAGAGGAAAAAAAAATTTCCTCCCTATCCGTTCGAACCCGACCAGAGTTAGAAAATTCAAAAATAAATGCAAAAAAATTCTTAAAATTAAAAAACATCATCCAGGCTTCATTTCAAGAAGAAACGGGTCAGGACAGACCGAAAAATAGAGAGGAAAGAAAAATTTCCTTCCTATCCGTTCGAACCCGACCCGAGTTAGAAAATTCAAAAATAAATGCAAAAAAATTCTAAAAATTAAAAAACATCATCCAGGCTTCATTACAAGATGAAACGGGTCAGGACAGGCCAAAAAATAGAGAGGAAAAAAAATTTTCCTTCCCATCCGTTCGAACCCGACCCGAGTTAGAAAATTCAAAAATAAATGCAAAAAAATTCTAAAAATTAAGAAACATCGTCCAGGCTTCATTTCAAGACAAAACAGGTCAGGACGGGCCGAATAATACAGAGGAAAAAAAAATTTCCTTCCTATCCGTTCGAACCCGACCCGAGTTAGAAAATTCAAAAACAAATACAAAAAAATTCTAAAAATTAAGAAACATCATCCAGGCTTCATTACAAGATGAAACGGGTCAGGACAGGCCGAAAAATAGAGAGGAAAAAAAAATTTCCTTCCTATCCGTTCGAACCCGACCCGAGTTAGAAAATTCAAAAACAAATGCAAAAAAATTCTAAAAATTAAAAAACACCATCCAGGCTTCATTTCAAGACGACACGGGTCAGGACAGGCCGAAAAATAGAGAGGCAAAAAAAATTTCCTTCCCACCCGTTCAAACCCGACCCGAGTTAGAAAATTCAAAAACAAATGCAAAAAAATTCTAAAAATTAAAAAACACCATCCAGGCTTCATTTCAAGACGACACGGGTCAGGACAGGCCGAAAAATAGAGAGGAAAAAAAAATTTCCTTCCCATCCGTTCAATCCCGACCCGAGTTAGAAAATTCAAAAATAAATGCAAAAAAATTCTAAAAATTAAGAAACATCGTCCAGGCTTCATTTCAAGACAAAACAGGTCAGGACGGGCCGAATTATACAGAGGAAAAAAAAATTTCCTTCCTATCCGTTCGAACCCGACCCGAGTTAGAAAATTCAAAAATAAATGCAAAAAAATTCTAAAAATTAAAAAACATCATCCAGGCTTCATTTCATGAAGAAACGGGTCAGGACAGGCCGAAAAATAAAGAGGAAAAAAAATTTTCCTTCCTATCCGTTCGAACCTGACACGAGTTAGAAAATTCAAAAATAAATGCAAATAAATTCTAAAAATTAAGAAACATCATCCAGGCTTCATTTCAAGACGAAACGGGTCAGGACGGGCCGAATAATAGAGAGGAAAAAAAAATTTCCTTCCTATCCGTTCGAACCCGACCCGAGTTAGAAAATTAAAAAACAAATACAAAAAAATTCTAAAAATTAAAAAACATCGTCCAGGCTTCATTTCAAGAAGAAACGGGTCAGGACAGGCCGAATAATAGAGAGGAAAAAAAAATTTCCTCCCTATCCGTTCGAACCCGACCAGAGTTAGAAAATTCAAAAATAAATGCAAAAAAATTCTTAAAATTAAAAAACATCATCCAGGCTTCATTTCAAGAAGAAACGGGTCAGGACAGGCCGAAAAATAGAGAGGAAAAAAAAATTTCCATGCTATCCGTTCGAACCCGACCCGAGTTAGAAAATTCAAAAACAAATGCAAAAAAATTCTAAAAATTAAAAAACATCATCCAGGCTTCATTACAAGATGAAACGGGTCAGGACAGGCCGAAAAATAGAGTGGAAAAAAAATTTCCTTCCTATCCGTTCGAACCCGACCCGAGTTAGAAAATTCAAAAATAAATGCAAAAAAATTCTAAAAATTAAAAAACAACGTCCAGGCTTCATTTCAAGACGAAACGGGTCAGGGCGGACCGAATATTAGATAGGAAAAAAAAATTTCCTTTCTATCCGTTCGAACCCGACCCGAGTTAGAAAATTCAAAAATAAATGCAAAAAAATTCTAAAAATTAAAAAACATCATCCAGGCTTCATTTCAAGAAGAAACGGGTCAGGACAGACCGAAAAATAGAGAGGAAAAAAAAATTTCCTTCCTATCCGTTCGAACCCGACCCGAGTTAGAAAATTCAAAAACAAATACGAAAAAATTCTAAAAATTAAAAAACATCATCCAGGCTTCATTTCAAGACGAAACGGGTCAGGACGGGCCGAATAATAGAGAGGAAAAAAAAATTTCCTTCCTATCCGTTCGAACCCAACCCGAGTTAGAAAATTCAAAAACAAATGCAAAAAAATTCTAAAAATTAAGAAACATCATCCAGGCTTCATTACAAGATGAAACGGGTCAGGACCGGCCGAAAAATAGAGAGGAAAAAAAAATTTCCTTCCTATCCGTTCGAACCCGACCCGAGTTAGAAAATTCAAAAACAAATACAAAAAAATTCTAAAAGTTAAAAAACACCAGCCAGGCTTCATTTCAAGACGACACTGGTCAGGACAGGCCGAAAAATAGAGAGGAAAAAAAAATTTACTTCCCATCCGTTCGAACCCGACCCGAGTTAGAAAATTCAAAAATAAATGCAAAAAAATTCTAAGAATTAAAAAACATCATCCAGGCTTCATTTCAAGACGAAACGGGTCAGTACGGGCCGAATAATAGAGAGGAAAAAAAAATTTCCTTCCTATCCGTTCGAACCTGACACGAGTTAGAAAATTCAAAAATAAATGCAAATAAATTCTAAAAATTAAGAAACATCATCCAGGCTTCATTTCAAGACGAAACGGGTCAGGACGGGCCGAATAATAGAGAGGAAAAAAAAATTTCCTTCCTATCCGTTCGAACCCGACCCGAGTTAGAAAATTAAAAAACAAATACAAAAAAATTCTAAAAATTAAAAAACATCGTCCAGGCCTTATTTCAAGACGAAACGGGTCAGGACGAGCCGAATAATAGAGGGGAAAAAAAATTTTCCTTCCTATCCGTTCGAACCAGACCCGATTTAGAAAACTCAAAAACAAATGCAAAAAAATTCTAAGAATTAAAAAACATCATCCAGGCTTCATTTCAAGACGAAACGGGTCAGGACGGGCCGAATAATAGAGAGGAAAAAAAAATTTCCTTCCCATCCGTTCAATCCCGACCCGAGTTAGAAAATTCAAAAATAAATGCAAAAAAATTCTAAGAATTAAAAAACATCATCCAGGCTTTATTTCAAGACGAAACGGGTCAGGACGGGCCGAATAATAGAGAGGAAAAAAAAATTTCCTTCCTATCCGTTCGAACCCGACCCGAGTTAGATAATTCAAAAATAAATGCAAAAAAATTCTAAAAATTAAGACACATCAACCAGGCTTCATTTCTAGACGAAACAGGTCAGGACGGGCCGAATAATAGAGAGGAAAAAAAAATTTCCTCCCTATCCGTTCGAACCCGACCAGAGTTAGAAAATTCAAAAATAAATGCAAAAAAATTCTTAAAATTAAAAAACATCATCCAGGCTTCATTTCAAGAAGAAACGGGTCAGGACAGACCGAAAAATAGAGAGGAAAGAAAAATTTCCTTCCTATCCGTTCGAACCCGACCCGAGTTAGAAAATTCAAAAATAAATGCAAAAAAATTCTAAAAATTAAAAAACATCATCCAGGCTTCATTACAAGATGAAACGGGTCAGGACAGGCCAAAAAATAGAGAGGAAAAAAAATTTTCCTTCCCATCCGTTCGAACCCGACCCGAGTTAGAAAATTCAAAAATAAATGCAAAAAAATTCTAAAAATTAAGAAACATCGTCCAGGCTTCATTTCAAGACAAAACAGGTCAGGACGGGCCGAATAATACAGAGGAAAAAAAAATTTCCTTCCTATCCGTTCGAACCCGACCCGAGTTAGAAAATTCAAAAACAAATACAAAAAAATTCTAAAAATTAAGAAACATCATCCAGGCTTCATTACAAGATGAAACGGGTCAGGACAGGCCGAAAAATAGAGAGGAAAAAAAAATTTCCTTCCTATCCGTTCGAACCCGACCCGAGTTAGAAAATTCAAAAACAAATGCAAAAAAATTCTAAAAATTAAAAAACACCATCCAGGCTTCATTTCAAGACGACACGGGTCAGGACAGGCCGAAAAATAGAGAGGCAAAAAAAATTTCCTTCCCACCCGTTCAAACCCGACCCGAGTTAGAAAATTCAAAAACAAATGCAAAAAAATTCTAAAAATTAAAAAACACCATCCAGGCTTCATTTCAAGACGACACGGGTCAGGACAGGCCGAAAAATAGAGAGGAAAAAAAAATTTCCTTCCCATCCGTTCAATCCCGACCCGAGTTAGAAAATTCAAAAATAAATGCAAAAAAATTCTAAAAATTAAGAAACATCGTCCAGGCTTCATTTCAAGACAAAACAGGTCAGGACGGGCCGAATTATACAGAGGAAAAAAAAATTTCCTTCCTATCCGTTCGAACCCGACCCGAGTTAGAAAATTCAAAAATAAATGCAAAAAAATTCTAAAAATTAAAAAACATCATCCAGGCTTCATTTCATGAAGAAACGGGTCAGGACAGGCCGAAAAATAAAGAGGAAAAAAAATTTTCCTTCCTATCCGTTCGAACCTGACACGAGTTAGAAAATTCAAAAATAAATGCAAATAAATTCTAAAAATTAAGAAACATCATCCAGGCTTCATTTCAAGACGAAACGGGTCAGGACGGGCCGAATAATAGAGAGGAAAAAAAAATTTCCTTCCCATCCGTTCAATCCCGACCCGAGTTAGAAAATTCAAAAATAAATGCAAAAAAATTCTAAGAATTAAAAAACATCATCCAGGCTTCATTTCAAGACGAAACGGGTCAGGACGGGCCGAATAATAGAGAGGAAAAAAAAATTTCCTTCCTATCCGTTCGAACCCGACCCGAGTTAGATAATTCAAAAATAAATGCAAAAAAATTCTAAAAATTAAGACACATCAACCAGGCTTCATTTCTAGACGAAACAGGTCAGGACGGGCCGAATAATAGAGAGGAAAAAAAAATTTCCTCCCTATCCGTTCGAACCCGACCAGAGTTAGAAAATTCAAAAATAAATGCAAAAAAATTCTTAAAATTAAAAAACATCATCCAGGCTTCATTTCAAGAAGAAACGGGTCAGGACAGACCGAAAAATAGAGAGGAAAGAAAAATTTCCTTCCTATCCGTTCGAACCCGACCCGAGTTAGAAAATTCAAAAATAAATGCAAAAAAATTCTAAAAATTAAAAAACATCATCCAGGCTTCATTACAAGATGAAACGGGTCAGGACAGGCCAAAAAATAGAGAGGAAAAAAAATTTTCCTTCCCATCCGTTCGAACCCGACCCGAGTTAGAAAATTCAAAAATAAATGCAAAAAAATTCTAAAAATTAAGAAACATCGTCCAGGCTTCATTTCAAGACAAAACAGGTCAGGACGGGCCGAATAATACAGAGGAAAAAAAAATTTCCTTCCTATCCGTTCGAACCCGACCCGAGTTAGAAAATTCAAAAACAAATACAAAAAAATTCTAAAAATTAAGAAACATCATCCAGGCTTCATTACAAGATGAAACGGGTCAGGACAGGCCGAAAAATAGAGAGGAAAAAAAAATTTCCTTCCTATCCGTTCGAACCCGA
Source organism: Quercus robur (assembly GCF_932294415.1). Taxonomy (NCBI): domain Eukaryota; kingdom Viridiplantae; phylum Streptophyta; class Magnoliopsida; order Fagales; family Fagaceae; genus Quercus; species Quercus robur. The sequence continues at coordinate 30,546,000 of NC_065540.1, read as the reverse complement.
CCCGAGTTAGAAAATTCAAAAACAAATGCAAAAAAATTCTAAAAATTAAAAAACACCATCCAGGCTTCATTTCAAGACGACACGGGTCAGGACAGGCCGAAAAATAGAGAGGAAAAAAAAATTTCCTTCCCACCCGTTCAAACCCGACCCGAGTTAGAAAATTCAAAAACAAATGCAAAAAAATTCTAAAAATTAAAAAACACCATCCAGGCTTCATTTCAAGACGACACGGGTCAGGACAGGCCGAAAAATAGAGAGGAAAAAAAAATTTCCTTCCCATCCGTTCAATCCCGACCCGAGTTAGAAAATTCAAAAATAAATGCAAAAAAATTCTAAAAATTAAGAAACATCGTCCAGGCTTCATTTCAAGACAAAACAGGTCAGGACGGGCCGAATTATACAGAGGAAAAAAAAATTTCCTTCCTATCCGTTCGAACCCGACCCGAGTTAGAAAATTCAAAAATAAATGCAAAAAAATTCTAAAAATTAAAAAACATCATCCAGGCTTCATTTCATGAAGAAACGGGTCAGGACAGGCCGAAAAATAAAGAGGAAAAAAAATTTTCCTTCCTATCCGTTCGAACCTGACACGAGTTAGAAAATTCAAAAATAAATGCAAATAAATTCTAAAAATTAAGAAACATCATCCAGGCTTCATTTCAAGACGAAACGGGTCAGGACGGGCCGAATAATAGAGAGGAAAAAAAAATTTCCTTCCCATCCGTTCAATCCCGACCCGAGTTAGAAAATTCAAAAATAAATGCAAAAAAATTCTAAGAATTAAAAAACATCATCCAGGCTTCATTTCAAGACGAAACGGGTCAGGACGGGCCGAATAATAGAGAGGAAAAAAAAATTTCCTTCCTATCCGTTCGAACCCGACCCGAGTTAGATAATTCAAAAATAAATGCAAAAAAATTCTAAAAATTAAGACACATCAACCAGGCTTCATTTCTAGACGAAACAGGTCAGGACGGGCCGAATAATAGAGAGGAAAAAAAAATTTCCTCCCTATCCGTTCGAACCCGACCAGAGTTAGAAAATTCAAAAATAAATGCAAAAAAATTCTTAAAATTAAAAAACATCATCCAGGCTTCATTTCAAGAAGAAACGGGTCAGGACAGACCGAAAAATAGAGAGGAAAGAAAAATTTCCTTCCTATCCGTTCGAACCCGACCCGAGTTAGAAAATTCAAAAATAAATGCAAAAAAATTCTAAAAATTAAAAAACATCATCCAGGCTTCATTACAAGATGAAACGGGTCAGGACAGGCCAAAAAATAGAGAGGAAAAAAAATTTTCCTTCCCATCCGTTCGAACCCGACCCGAGTTAGAAAATTCAAAAATAAATGCAAAAAAATTCTAAAAATTAAGAAACATCGTCCAGGCTTCATTTCAAGACAAAACAGGTCAGGACGGGCCGAATAATACAGAGGAAAAAAAAATTTCCTTCCTATCCGTTCGAACCCGACCCGAGTTAGAAAATTCAAAAACAAATACAAAAAAATTCTAAAAATTAAGAAACATCATCCAGGCTTCATTACAAGATGAAACGGGTCAGGACAGGCCGAAAAATAGAGAGGAAAAAAAAATTTCCTTCCTATCCGTTCGAACCCGACCCGAGTTAGAAAATTCAAAAACAAATGCAAAAAAATTCTAAAAATTAAAAAACACCATCCAGGCTTCATTTCAAGACGACACGGGTCAGGACAGGCCGAAAAATAGAGAGGCAAAAAAAATTTCCTTCCCACCCGTTCAAACCCGACCCGAGTTAGAAAATTCAAAAACAAATGCAAAAAAATTCTAAAAATTAAAAAACACCATCCAGGCTTCATTTCAAGACGACACGGGTCAGGACAGGCCGAAAAATAGAGAGGAAAAAAAAATTTCCTTCCCATCCGTTCAATCCCGACCCGAGTTAGAAAATTCAAAAATAAATGCAAAAAAATTCTAAAAATTAAGAAACATCGTCCAGGCTTCATTTCAAGACAAAACAGGTCAGGACGGGCCGAATTATACAGAGGAAAAAAAAATTTCCTTCCTATCCGTTCGAACCCGACCCGAGTTAGAAAATTCAAAAATAAATGCAAAAAAATTCTAAAAATTAAAAAACATCATCCAGGCTTCATTTCATGAAGAAACGGGTCAGAACAGGCCGAAAAATAAAGAGGAAAAAAAATTTTCCTTCCTATCCGTTCGAACCTGACACGAGTTAGAAAATTCAAAAATAAATGCAAATAAATTCTAAAAATTAAGAAACATCATCCAGGCTTCATTTCAAGACGAAACGGGTCAGGACGGGCCGAATAATAGAGAGGAAAAAAAAATTTCCTTCCTATCCGTTCGAACCCGACCCGAGTTAGAAAATTAAAAAACAAATACAAAAAAATTCTAAAAATTAAAAAACATCGTCCAGGCTTCATTTCAAGAAGAAACGGGTCAGGACAGGCCGAATAATAGAGAGGAAAAAAAAATTTCCTCCCTATCCGTTCGAACCCGACCAGAGTTAGAAAATTCAAAAATAAATGCAAAAAAATTCTTAAAATTAAAAAACATCATCCAGGCTTCATTTCAAGAAGAAACGGGTCAGGACAGGCCGAAAAATAGAGAGGAAAAAAAAATTTCCATGCTATCCGTTCGAACCCGACCCGAGTTAGAAAATTCAAAAACAAATGCAAAAAAATTCTAAAAATTAAAAAACATCATCCAGGCTTCATTTCAAGATGAAACGGGTCAGGACAGGCCGAAAAATAGAGTGGAAAAAAAATTTCCTTCCTATCCGTTCGAACCCGACCCGAGTTAGAAAATTCAAAAATAAATGCAAAAAAATTCTAAAAATTAAAAAACAACGTCCAGGCTTCATTTCAAGACGAAACGGGTCAGGGCGGACCGAATATTAGATAGGAAAAAAAAATTTCCTTTCTATCCGTTCGAACCCGACCCGAGTTAGAAAATTCAAAAATAAATGCAAAAAAATTCTAAAAATTAAAAAACATCATCCAGGCTTCATTTCAAGAAGAAACGGGTCAGGACAGACCGAAAAATAGAGAGGAAAAAAAAATTTCCTTCCTATCCGTTCGAACCCGACCCGAGTTAGAAAATTCAAAAACAAATACGAAAAAATTCTAAAAATTAAAAAACATCATCCAGGCTTCATTTCAAGACGAAACGGGTCAGGACGGGCCGAATAATAGAGAGGAAAAAAAAATTTCCTTCCTATCCGTTCGAACCCGACCCGAGTTAGAAAATTCAAAAACAAATGCAAAAAAATTCTAAAAATTAAGAAACATCATCCAGGCTTCATTACAAGATGAAACGGGTCAGGACCGGCCGAAAAATAGAGAGGAAAAAAAAATTTCCTTCCTATCCGTTCGAACCCGACCCGAGTTAGAAAATTCAAAAACAAATACAAAAAAATTCTAAAAGTTAAAAAACACCAGCCAGGCTTCATTTCAAGACGACACTGGTCAGGACAGGCCGAAAAATAGAGAGGAAAAAAAAATTTACTTCCCATCCGTTCGAACCCGACCCGAGTTAGAAAATTCAAAAATAAATGCAAAAAAATTCTAAGAATTAAAAAACATCATCCAGGCTTCATTTCAAGACGAAACGGGTCAGTACGGGCCGAATAATAGAGAGGAAAAAAAAATTTCCTTCCTATCCGTTCGAACCTGACACGAGTTAGAAAATTCAAAAATAAATGCAAATAAATTCTAAAAATTAAGAAACATCATCCAGGCTTCATTTCAAGACGAAACGGGTCAGGACGGGCCGAATAATAGAGAGGAAAAAAAAATTTCCTTCCTATCCGTTCGAACCCGACCCGAGTTAGAAAATTAAAAAACAAATACAAAAAAATTCTAAAAATTAAAAAACATCGTCCAGGCTTTATTTCAAGACGAAACGGGTCAGGACGAGCCGAATAATAGAGGGGAAAAAAAATTTTCCTTCCTATCCGTTCGAACCAGACCCGATTTAGAAAATTCAAAAACAAATGCAAAAAAATTCTAAGAATTAAAAAACATCATCCAGGCTTCATTTCAAGACGAAACGGGTCAGGACGGGCCGAATAATAGAGAGGAAAAAAAAATTTCCTTCCCATCCGTTCAATCCCGACCCGAGTTAGAAAATTCAAAAATAAATGCAAAAAAATTCTAAGAATTAAAAAACATCATCCAGGCTTCATTTCAAGACGAAACGGGTCAGGACGGGCCGAATAATAGAGAGGAAAAAAAAATTTCCTTCCTATCCGTTCGAACCCGACCCGAGTTAGATAATTCAAAAATAAATGCAAAAAAATTCTAAAAATTAAGACACATCAACCAGGCTTCATTTCTAGACGAAACAGGTCAGGACGGGCCGAATAATAGAGAGGAAAAAAAAATTTCCTCCCTATCCGTTCGAATCCGACCAGAGTTAGAAAATTCAAAAATAAATGCAAAAAAATTCTTAAAATTAAAAAACATCATCCAGGCTTCATTTCAAGAAGAAACGGGTCAGGACAGACCGAAAAATAGAGAGGAAAGAAAAATTTCCTTCCTATCCGTTCGAACCCGACCCGAGTTAGAAAATTCAAAAATAAATGCAAAAAAATTCTAAAAATTAAAAAACATCATCCAGGCTTCATTACAAGATGAAACGGGTCAGGACAGGCCAAAAAATAGAGAGGAAAAAAAATTTTCCTTCCCATCCGTTCGAACCCGACCCGAGTTAGAAAATTCAAAAATAAATGCAAAAAAATTCTAAAAATTAAGAAACATCGTCCAGGCTTCATTTCAAGACAAAACAGGTCAGGACGGGCCGAATAATACAGAGGAAAAAAAAATTTCCTTCCTATCCGTTCGAACCCGACCCGAGTTAGAAAATTCAAAAACAAATACAAAAAAATTCTAAAAATTAAGAAACATCATCCAGGCTTCATTACAAGATGAAACGGGTCAGGACAGGCCGAAAAATAGAGAGGAAAAAAAAATTTCCTTCCTATCCGTTCGAACCCGACCCGAGTTAGAAAATTCAAAAACAAATGCAAAAAAATTCCAAAAATTAAAAAACATCATCCAGGCTTCATTTCAAGACGACACGGGTCAGGACAGGCCGAAAAATAGAGAGGCAAAAAAAATTTCCTTCCCACCCGTTCAAACCCGACCCGAGTTAGAAAATTCAAAAACAAATGCAAAAAAATTCTAAAAATTAAAAAACACCATCCAGGCTTCATTTCAAGACGACACGGGTCAGGACAGGCCGAAAAATAGAGAGGAAAAAAAAATTTCCTTCCCATCCGTTCAATCCCGACCCGAGTTAGAAAATTCAAAAATAAATGCAAAAAAATTCTAAAAATTAAGAAACATCGTCCAGGCTTCATTTCAAGACAAAACAGGTCAGGACGGGCCGAATTATACAGAGGAAAAAAAAATTTCCTTCCTATCCGTTCGAACCCGACCCGAGTTAGAAAATTCAAAAATAAATGCAAAAAAATTCTAAAAATTAAAAAACATCATCCAGGCTTCATTTCATGAAGAAACGGGTCAAGACAGGCCGAAAAATAAAGAGGAAAAAAAATTTTCCTTCCTATCCGTTCGAACCTGACACGAGTTAGAAAATTCAAAAATAAAT